>NC_141991.1:205732039-205882753 GCF_049901715.1 Pseudonaja textilis | reverse complement strand
TCAGAAATAAACCACCAGATGGGAATTAAAATTGGAAATTTGGGTTTGGGAAACATCCTTCAAAGAATTTTTAATTTGTTCATTTACTTATTTAATCAGCTTCTATGGCCATCCCTTTCAAACATATCAGTCTTGGAGGCCATATAAAACAAGGTAAACAGGAAGGAGTGTTAACTACGGTATATTTGCTAAGTTGAATTATTTATTTTTAAAAATAGTAAAGGTGGGGTGGAAAAACCCTTTAAAATCTCCAAAGGCTTTAGCCATTTGGGGGGCGGGGGAGTTCTAAATATCATATCTAGAGTTTCCAGATGGTAACTTGTTAGAAATAAAGAGTTACTGCTTTCTGCAACTCTTTACTGCCGTTTAATGGTGCCACAATTCTTACAAACCAAATCTGGTAGCCTGAACCCCATCCAGAACTTCTGGAACTACATGTGATCCTGCAAATTTAGTTACCGTAGTAATAACTGAAATGTTCCCAGAAAGCTGCTACCTAGTATGTTGCATATCAGAAGGAGCCTAGAAAGCAAAATTCATTCAAATGGAATTGAAATGAATATGCAATGAATATCAGATTGCGTGATGGGAATTCTGGGATGAAAATACAGAAAAATAGAGAAGAAAAGGGAGCTTAATTTTTATATTATTATAAGTACAAAATGTTTAAGAACATAATTCCAAATTGTAAAAACTATTAACTGATAAAACAAAGTATAATCCTCAAGCAGAATAATAATTCTAATAATATATCAACTTGCTAAATAATATTGACCTTTTTTCACAGACCCCAGGGCCTTTTAATTATAGTAGAAATACGTATGCCAAAATGTATTAAGTAGCTTGAAAGAAAACAAGTATCTTTAACTAACCTGGTTTCCGAAAGGTGCTGAAGTGCAATAAAAAATTAATATCATTTATTGAAGCAATAAGTATGTTAGCCTGACTGAACACTGAATAATGTATAAAGTTCACACAGGAATTTAAGATGAAGACATGTAATAGATATATACATATTGCATTAGTTTTACTGGCAGTGGATGTTATTTCTGATGTTTATTTACAACACATACACGCACACACACACGCACACACACACATTCCTTTAACTACATAGGAAAAATTTCACAATAGCTCTTGCTAAAGTTGATTAAAAACAGACTTTACAAAATCAAATGTAAATTGTGATACATAAGAAATAAGATTCAGATTCTCGACTTGTAAATATGTATTACTAGATATACAAGAAAAAGACAAAAATTTAATCATTTATAATGGCTTATTGAATGAACTACAATGGGGTAGACTAAGCCATAAACAATGTTTTATAAATCACAATGTCTAGGTCAGAGAATACTTTTAGCAAATGCCAAACTCAAGTGTGGGCAATGTGAGAACCTGGTCCAAAAGAAAACTAATAGTTGTTTCATTCATATGTATATACACAAACACATACACCCACACACATATATACAGAGAGAGAGAGAAAGTGATGTGTGTGTGTGTGTGTGTGTGTGTGTGTGTGTGTGTGTGTGAACAAGGGAGCCATGAGAGAAAGCAAAAGAGACAGCAACATCCAACATACACTAAAGGATCGTATTGTGTCATGGGAAAGAAGGGAGCCAGAGACAAGGGTCTGCAATCAATGTTTTACTGGTAAATACTCAATTTCAACTGCAACACACGCTGGCTAATGGCTGGTGGGTTCCCTTATATAGCAGTGGCCTGCCATGCCATTAGCCAATTAAGTAACTGTATTTCCCCACGCTACTAACAGCAGGCTATTCTGTATCCGCGACTGCGCGGACACAACAGATTAGACAAGTCCTGAAGAATCAGCTCAATGGGAAGACCTAGATCCATACCCTTCCAATCATCAGATACCCAACTAATATAGTGAGCTGGCCAAAGAAGGACATTAAAGATGCCAGTGTGAAGACCCAGAAACTCCTCACAATATACGGAGATTTCCACCCCAAGTACAACATCCAGATTGTACACCAGGCAGAAAGAGGGCAATCAAGGTCTGGTGAGTGACAAACCCAGTCACGGTTGAAGCCTGGAGCATCCAGAAATATATCTGTAAGTTGGTGTCCAAAGATGAATTGCTGAGAGAAAGTCTGGGTAGCAGCAGATGTGAGAGGAAGATCAAACAGAAGTATTTCCATGGCAAGATAAGACTCTGCACTTTCTGTGCCATCAAAAGAAAGATAAATCCTACCAATGTCTGGAAAGGGCTCGACTAAAAAGCAACACCGAGGCACTGATCATAGCAGCACAAGAAAAAGTGCAAAGCACCAGATCCATAGAAACAGGAGTCTACCACATTAAACAGGATCAAAGGTGCAGACTATGCAGAGAGGCCTCAGAGATAGTCAAAAGCGTAGTGGCAGGGTGTAAGATGCAGGCAGGAACAGCATACACTGAACGGCACAACCAAGTACTATACCTAGCATTGTGTACAGGAACATCTGTACAGAATTGGGCTAGGCCCTTCTAAATCTAGATAGCAGATCCCACAAAATGTTGTTGAACATAAGAAAACTAAAATTCTGTGGAACTTCCAGATCAAGACAGGCAGGCAGGTACTGGCCAGTCAACCAGACATTTTGGTAGCAGACAATGGCCAGAAAAGAGCAATGGTGATGTAACAGTAGCAAATAACATCAACATCAGGAAGAAGGGTAAGAGAAACTGGAGAAGTACCAGGTCCTGAAGGAGGGACTAACATTTCTAAAAATGTTTCTCTCTAGTGAATGATTTGCCAGCATTTTCTTTTTACTCTGAGGAGAGAACAAGTCAATAATGTAGATAAGGAGACTACAATAACAGAAAAGGTTTAAGAGGAAGATGAAAATGATTTTTCCCTCAGTTATCATTCTGTTGCTATCAAAAATGCTGCATAGCCATAAAATAAATTTCTTGTCACTACATGGAACAGATTGTTCTCTTACTCAGGTTCTTTCAATTTAAGCAGTTTTTCCTGAGAATATTTGCAGTACAGAATTGTTCTATGTGGTATGAGATATGATACTTGAGTTGAACAGTCCACAATATTACTGACAATTTTGGTCAAGAGGAAGAAACATGTAATTGTCCCTGTTTCCAGAAGGATGTTTCTGTGACTGTGTGTGTGAAACCAAAAGAAAATGCTGTAACAGAGGTGGGATTCAAATTTTTGTACTATCGGTTCTGAGGGCATGGCTTGGTGGGTGTGGCAGGGGAAGGATACTATAAAATCTCCAGTCAGAGGTGGTACTTGCAGGTTCTCCGAACTACTCAAAATTTCCACTACTGGTTCTCCAGAACTGGTCAGAACCTGCTGAATACCACCTCCGTGCTGTACCGCTTTCAAAAGCAACAGAAAAGTAAGCTGTTCTAAAGAGTGTTTGGGTGTTGACACCAGGTATAGTTCTAATGTTAAGTATTGCATTGTTCTTCTTATTTATTAAGTTATTCCTCCAGTTGTTAGCTGCAAGTGTGTATTTATGATTGCAATAGGCTATAAATCTTATTAATAAGTAAATTATAGATTAATTTTTACAATAACCTTTATAGTCAGACTATTACTGCTGATACACAGAGTGGATACCCTGAGGTTCTTCTAAATTTTCATGTTTAAAGATGCCTTTTTAAAATGTAGCATTTGGGAAGAAAACCATGCAGGCTGAATACTGCCGTATAAGAAAAAAAAATCACTATTTCAAAAGAATAATATGTCTATTTCATTTTCAATTGGCAAGACTGCTGAGAGGTCACAAAGGATAAGGGAAGCAGAAAAAGATTGCAGGACTTCTAAAATTAAAAAAAGAGAAACAGAAAGAGATGTGAGAAAGCTGAAATAATACCTCATATCCCAGAAGCCAGGTATTTGAGTAATTGTCACCATCAAAGCTATATTACATACTATGCCTGGAGTATCTATTAACAACAAACTGTATTCAGAAAAAAAAAATCAATGTCACTGAATACCTTTAAAGTCAAAAACTTCAGAAGCAAAGGTGCCATGATTACCAATTGCCTCTTAACATCTTAACATCTCAGTCTTTTTCCATTCTTCTATAACAGTGTTTTTCATCCTTCACAACTTTAAGATGTGTGGATTTCAACTTCCATAGTTTCCAAGGCAGCATAAATTTTCCAGCTAAATTTGGCTGAAGATAGATAGACAGAAAGACGGAGAGACAGACAATAGGAGACAAAGAGATTTCATTCTCTATTCCTGAATTCCTCAGTTCCTGAAATGGTCATAAAATTTTATGTTTACATTGTATAACTGGAGGAAAAAATACTAATAAGATTTTCTGAATATTTTTTGTCTGTCACAGTATAATAAATAAAACCTTCAAGCACACATAAATAAATCAAATCAAAGGGACTTTTCTTTAGTTTCCTTTATGGTAGCCTTCTATAAAGGCTCTTATCCATTTTCATCTTTTTTTTTCAGCTTTTCAAACTAGCTTTAGAACATGGCTACATTAATTTAATGAACCCAAAATAGTCTCAGAAGTTTCCTATATTGGTGGTTCAAGATCTGGGACCTTTTATCAATCAGAAACTTTCTTAAAATACTTTCACTGGTAAAAGCACAAGAACCTGACCTAATGTAGGATGAATCTGCATAGTTTCTTTTGTCTACATTCACACAGCTTCCTCAAGAAATGATGATCTTCTTGTTCTCTATTGGAGATCATCCACTGTCTGCTCTCTAGGAAATTTTTGGTCATATCTTCTGCCAATTGACTGGAAACTATCAGTTGCACATACTGTACCTTTTTTCTTTTAAATTTAGGGTGCTATTCTATATCATATCATCTCTTGATTAATTTTCTCATTAGTTCCTTACTCCATTTCTCCATATATGAAATCATCTTGACTTTTTACCATGTGTGTAAATATTTTGGATATGGGATAGGCCATGGAAAAAAAAAGATGAAGTCAAAAAGATGGAGGTTCTTAATATTTTTTTAACAATTATATTAATTTGTTGGCAGGCAATACAGGTAGTCCTAGACTGATGACCACAATTGAGCCCAATATTTAAGTTGCTAAGTGAGATATTTGTTGAATGAGTTTTGCCTCATTTTACAAACTTTCTTGCCACATTATTAAGTGAATCATTGCAGTTGTTTATAACACGCTTGTTAAGTGTATCTGGTTTATCCATTGACTTGGCTTGTCAGAAGCTCACTAAAGGTGATCACATGATCCTGGGACACTGCAACCATCATAAATGTGAAACAGTTGCCAACAGTCTGAATTTTGATCACATGATCATGGAGATGCTGCAATAGTGTGAAAAATGGTCATTAGTCGCTTTTTTCAGTAATGTAACTTTGAACGTTCACTAAATGAACTTTTGCAAGTCAAGGATTACCTGTACTCCAGTTAGAGTCCAGAATTTTTTTTTCTTTCCACTTTCCACTTACTTGAACTTAAGGAGTATTGCAATCTTAAACTGATAGGCTCATTTTCTATGTTATATGAACAGGCACTCAGTAATTTAAAAGATCAATTAAATTCATATTCCTGTATGCTCATCTTGATCCTGCAATCCAAGTCAGTTTTCTCCTGTATCAGAATAGACATCTCACATTTTAGAGTCTTTTCTCATCTAGCAGTTATGATTTGGAATTGACTGCCTCTGAACAGATTTGGGATCCATATCCTTAAAAAATCATGCTTCTTTTTTTCAGGAACTTTATGAAACTGGGGGGGAAAACTATTCAACTGAAATACTCAATAATTGTTAAATTAGGATAGGTTTGATAAATTTGATAATGTCATCACAAATAAAAATGCTAAAATATTAGTATGTTAACTTTACATGTAGGCTAAGCTTGTAGGAATTGTTTGCAAGACTAGTAGCCTAGAAATTATAATCAAAAACTGGGACCAAAAGTAAGAATAGTACAGCAACTTTGAATTATAAAAATGAAAGCAGGAGTCAGATCCAAAGGATACAAATATGTAGTATGAAAGCTTAGGAAACCATTGTCCCTGGATAAAGTTTACCTGGAACAAGAACTCTTTCTATATTTATTCTTGTTGAAGAATGTTTAATAGTCTGCCTGGGTTAATGGCACTAGACTGAGGTCAAAAACTTAATCATTGTCTAAATAAATACTGCAATCTCAGAATATTTAGAGCAGCTGCACAAAGATCTAACTATGGAATTGCTGCAGTTCTGACACTACTTAAGAGATATCATGATTAAGAATCTCATGTAATGCTGAGACCCCAAAAGTTGCTATATGGGTGAGTACCCAATATAAGTATAATGAATAGTCTAATAGTTAGATTAATAGTTTGAAAATGGACATTATTTTCACATCAAGCAATGCAAGTTCTGCCTCTTTTGTACATGCATTATATGAAAGGCTTGGTGCTTGTATCATGGTGGTACAAATACTACTAATATACTCTATATTAAATTCTCGAACCAATTATTAATACATGTCAGATATTTAAAACTACACAGTTTATGAAAAGATTAATTCTTTAATTACCTAGCATTCCATGGGTAGATTGGAATGGTCATTAAAGTATCTCCTAGACAGAACACAAATAAGGCAGAAATAGCATGCTCCCCAGATATTTTGAAGTTCATCTCCTGTAAGTCCATGTATTTTGAGATCAACTGGTGTTTTCTTCCATGGTATATAACATAATATAATAATTATTGTTGTTGTTCTTACTTCTTTATTTAATACATACAGTACAATAGAATGGCTTTGACTATCAATTCATCCTTTAAAGGATATGCATAGCCTTTAAAATTAGTGTACCTTTAAAATTAGTGTACTTTCTATTGGATCAAATACTTAGTTCATTTAATTCTGCTTTTGTTTTTATCTCTGAAAAAATTGAAAACAAATCTTGGCATTCATGTGTTAAATGTTATTACACTGACATATGAATCAAGATCCTATTTTAGATCAGTAGAAAACCGACTAAGTGACAGGAAAAGACAGAGCAAGCAAATACAGCAATAAAAACAGCTGTTCTAAATTCACAGATTTTCAGACACTATTTCTGAAATTCATTGCTTTATATTTAGCATAGTGACTCCACTGGAATCTCACAGGCATATTTTCTCACTAAATCATGTCAGTCAGGAGGCAATGAAAATAATGACACATGGTTGTCTCCTCCCCTCCCCTTCCCCTTAGCCAAAGTAATTCCTGGACTGTGATTAATTTCACACAATTATCTATTGTAATTTGAAAGGCAACATTCACAAAATTGTGTGCCTTCTGGATGTGCTATACTTCCCCTTTCATAGTCTCAGAAGGCAACAAAGCCAGACTGAGGCTTCCTTGAGAAACTTTCCCTTGTGCCTAAGTTCACATAAATAATTCTTTAAGACATACTTCCCTCAAAGCGTGAGGGATGTCTTATCAATATCACTGCATTAAATTATTTGGAACTTTTGCTTTAATGATGAGATATGAACCATACATGATGTGATCCTCTTAGATTTCATCCTGCTTAAAGCATAATTTCTACAAAGTCACTTGTAAAGCACATGTTCTACTGCTTCTTGGTCAAAACACCATATTTAATTGATACATTATATATAATCCTGATTATTTTGTTTTATTATTTTTTCAGAATTATAAAGTTTAACAGCCTCATGCTAAAAAGAGAGACTTATAAAAACATTAGTAAATAGATGTTGATGCCATGTTCCAGAACAATATTTTAGAGGTGGAAATGTAGGGACGAATACTCAACCCCAAACTTTCATTACTGCATACAAAATAATATGAGTGGAAGTGGAGAGAGATTGCAACAATTATTAAAAAATACAAATGTATAAAATCAGTAAAATTGCTGGGCTATTAAATAAGAATTTTGATATATTCATGGGAGGACTGAAAAGAAATATGCCTTAAATATTTAATTATGCATTTGGCGTCCCAGCTGACTGCTCCAATGCTGGACTTTTATTATAGAAATGAAATTTCGATTAACTTGGCACCAACACCAGAAGGATATCACTTAGAGTTTTCAATGATAAAGAAATGAAAGAAGTAAATTTAGGGAACCATTTGCAATAAAGATGGCTTTTTGCTCATTTAACTTGTTAACATTCTTAGAGGCCCTTGATAATATAAATGGAAAGGCAGCTAATTTAAAGAAGAAATGCTATCCCTGCATACTTATCACTCCCTCCCAAAGTATCTCTTTAGCTCCTTCAGAATTTCATGATAAGCAAACTCTTTTCCCAAGAAACAGTACAATTCTTGGAAACCATGAGACAGTTGGAATACCAATTTTTCATTATTGGTACACAATAATTTTTACAGATGTTCCTGTGAATCATTTTGGCAACCATATTATGTCATTGCTTATAGTAAATTTTTGTGATCTTTTATTTTATTTATTTTATTTATTTATTTGATTTGTCAATCATTTACAAGTTAATAGGTATAAGTATAAACATGAATAAGAATACAACAAATAGGTACGAATAAATGGGGACAATAGGACAGAGACGGGAGGCATGATGGTGCACTTATGTACACCCCTTACAGATTTTTTAGGAATGGGGTGAGGTCAATGGTGGATCGTTTGAGGTTAAAGGAATGGGGGTTTGAGCATGTAACAACAGAGTCAGGTAGTGCATTCCAGGCATTGATCACTCTGTTACTGAAGTCATACTTTCTGCAATCAAGTTTGGAGCAGTTAACATTGAATTTGTATCTATTGTGTGTTCTTGTATTGTTGCGGTTGAAACTGAAGTAGTCATTGACTAGTAGGACATTGTAGCAGATAACTTTGTGTACTACTGTTAAGTCGAATCTTCTTGCACAAGCTGAATATATGAGCTGTTTCTTTTGCTTCTTTGCACAATCTGCCCTTTAAATCATTTGATATTCTCTCAGTTCTGACCTTGATTGCACTAGTTTGAATAACTTGTTCTTGAACAGCCAAAATCAAGCCTTCAGTTTCTTTTTCTAATGTTCCAGTTGTGCCTTTCATTTTCCCTTCAATAATTCACAGCAATTATAATGCTCTTTCTTGAATGCATTCTCTTTGCATTTTTATTATACTATTGCAATATTGCAATATTCATGTTTTTGTTTCCCGTATATTCAATAAGTTTCAATCTTATTGAATACACAGTTAACATTATTCTTAACAATTATTTTCATGATTAGCCAATGCATGCTTTTATTATTTGACAATATGTTTGATTTGAATTACAATTATTATTGTTACTGTTATAGCCATCTCAAAAAAGTCCCCAGAATACAAGAAGATGGAACAATTCCTGGGAGGGAATGTCACCTGACCTAGTAACCCATCACAAAAAAAAGGGACAAGATTGGACAAAGCAATAGTTATAATCCGAGGGGAAATAAATAGCTGGATTCTGCTTATACTCTTTCCATATATCTTAGAGAACACTGAAGAATGGAAATACAGGGTGGCATGAAGAAGTAAAAGTCATTCTGAAATAAGTCTTGAAATTCCCCACTGTTTCAGGTAAGTAATACTACCTAAGTTCCTAGAGTTTTATCTTGCTTGCACTATTTAAGTTTGTGTCTCAGCTATTTTACTGTTGTCAACTACTGGAATGAGTTTTTCTAAACCTTTCAATGTCTTTTTGTTCTTTCCTATTCTTTTCTGGCTCTCTTTTTCACACTCACCATCTTTATCAATTCTACAATGTATAAAATTGTACCTGTTAATCAATTCTATCATTTCATTGTTTTACATTCTTCTGCTTTTCCATTTGACATCTTTTTTTTGGATGTTCAAGGACACATAAAAACTGAAATCCCATCTTACTTCTAGAATGATCATTCTTAGCTTTTCCTCAGTTTCTACAACCACAAGGTAGCATTGCCTGTATATCTCAGGTTCCTTCCACTGATTTTGACACCAGCCTTTATTTGTTTCAGACCTATGAACCATACGATGTATTCAGTGCTTAAACTGAAAAGATAGTGATAGAATGCAGTCCTGACTGATTTTTTTTCCTGATAGTAACCATTCGCTTTACCAATGATTTTCTCATTGTCCTTTGCTCAGTTGCTTTGTAGAGATTTATTATCAGAAGAATCAGGTGATAGGTATGCTCATTCCTTAAGAAAAACTTCCAAAATTTTGAATGGTCAACATACCCACATAATATTACTGTATATTGTTTGGTATTTTCCTGTTCTGGAGCCTGTTTTTTCATTTCATTGCCACATTTTTAGGCTCTGCAGAATGTTCAGCAATATCCTGTTGATGTGTGGAATAGGGCTATTGTCCTGGAATTATTATTTTTTTAATTTCCCTGATTAGGGATTGGGATAGAGGCCAATCTTTTAGCTAGGCTATTGGGGTCCCCCCCAATGTTTGTTGGCTGATGATCTTTTTGATTTCCATGCCAGTTGCCTTTAAGAGTAATATATGGATTTCCAGTTTGCCAGTTGTTTTAGAACTCCTCTAACTTCCTCCTCAAACATCACTGGTTCTCTTAAATGCCACCTGACCAAGTCTTCTTGTACAGATTTCTGTGCTTTTTTCCCCTTTTTTTCACATTATGTTCCATCATTAATTCATTTCCATGTTTATCCCTTATGATATTCACATGAGATTGAAAAGTTTCTGTGATTTCTCTGATGCTTTTAAACAGTTTCCTTGTTTTCTCATTCTGATATTTTGTCCTGTTTGTTTGTACTCTGAGTTGAGATAGATCCATTTAATTTATTCTTTCTTCTTTTGAACAATATGTGTCATGGTTTCTATTTTTTTCTAAATCTCTTCTAGCTTTTGTCAGCTTTCTTTCCTTAGTTATTGCTATGAACTTCTTTGACAGCCAGTGTGTTCTTCATTTCCTTCTGGTTCTATATGTGCTTTCTATCTTTGCCTTTTACAATCATTTATCTTCTTTCTTCTCTAGTCCAGGTCTATGAATGTGTTTCCAACCTCAAAGTTATATTCTTTTGGAAAGGATTCCAGGTTGCTTGGTTTATATCTTTTCTAGTCTTTTTTAGACTGATGTGTATTTCTGTAATTAGTAGGTGAAGGTCTAATCTGCAGTCAGCACCTGGTAGCATTTTGCAATTCAACATAGAGCTTTTCCATCTGTTCCTACATCAGATGTAATCTATTGAATGCAATGTTTCTCATTTGTGTCCAGCTATGGAGCTGAGTTTTGTTCTGAAACATTAGCAGTGCACAGTCCATTTCCTACGCTGTAGTCTATCAATCATTGCCCTGCTTCTCTGTGAGTTCCTAATCCAAATTTTCCATTTCCAATCCAGATTCATGTTCAATGTTTTCATTAACATCACCAACAATTATTATAACATACTTCTTTGGTATATATTTATTCTTTGTATTTATTGCTTGTTGTAACCCTTCATAGAATCTCCCAACTATTTCTTTAGCTTTTATTCACTTTCTCTTAGAATTTTATTCTTGTCTGTATCATTTAACAATATCCTGCTTTCCTTGATTCCTACTGCAGATAGTCCATGTTTCCACTTTGTTTTTAGTGAACTCCAAATGTTTATTTTGGTTCTGGATATTTCAGCAATTGAATTGGCTGAAGGTTTCAATCCAGTTATAACATAATACTTATGCCTATTTGATAAAGTTCTTGTTGTTTTTCCAGTACCTAAATAGTAACTTCCAGATATAGTGGTATTGTTCTTCAATAACACATTTTCTCTTGATTTCTTTTTCCAATGAATTTTCTTGGTGGATGTAAAGAGGTTGATTGCCATTACTTTATTCTTTCTGGTGACTCAATAAACAGAATTTCAGAAACTTTACTTGTGATAGGCTGGCCATACAGATTATTCCCTGTTGGTGTTATCACTGCACCATTGCCAACGGTCAGTGAAGTGGGCTGGATTTTAAGATAGTCTCTGCTCATCCTGTCACCATGCCATCTTTGGATTACTGTAGAATTGAATTCTGACCCAACAGTTCACCACCTCCTGCTGACAATGTGTCTCAAAGTTTATGACTGCTTTTTCATCCTTACTTATCGCACTTTTATCACAGCCAACCTTCATAGATGTAGTCCATCTCACTATCAACCACCTGAGGATACAATCCATTTCTTCAAATTGAAGTATGTACTTGGTATTAGTTTGCTTCAGTTGGACTAATTCTTTATATTCTTTGACTTGTAAAAGATCAGGGTCAGTTATAAAAATTATCTTTGCAAGATAGAGTTGAGTCAAAAATTATATAAAAAAGGAAATTTTGTGTTTCTGGTGAGTAGCCTTGTAAGCTTATTGTGATTTTTAAAAGCTGGCATTTCTGTGGCATGTCTAAGATCAATGAATTAATTACATATTCTGAAAAAGTAGATTATTGTTGGGAGAGAGAGGAGATAGAAAGGAAGTGAAAAAAGATTAATGAAAAGCTGAGAGACAGTACTGCATAAAGTATCAATGTGTAACACACAAATATTCTTGTACTGAATAGGGAATAGCCATATGCAATTTGATAAGCAGCTTGAGGTCTATATTTAATCTATGTGAAATGATACTGACTTTTCTAATGGATCTTATCTCATGTTTTTCACAGTCTAATCAGTCTTCATAATTCCTTTTCTCAAATATCTTCACTTTCAGATCAAAGACAGAATTCTGATGTTTCCCCAAAAGCTGTTGGGTTTTGACATTTCTGATCTCAGATTTTTATCCATTTCTTCTGTACATACAAATTGATTGATTGGCTAATATAAAGGTGTCAGGCTGCTGACAAATTATGGCACATAACTGGGGGGAGGGCAAGCCACCTTTATGTTCCCTTGATTCTGAGAGGTCATATTGTTAGATTTTTAAGTAGTGTTGCCAGAGAAACTTGTACAGAATTTTGCTCTTGTACTTACAGCATAGTCTGTTGCTGATTAGTACATTTTTGAGATTAGAAGGTTGCTGGTAAGCAATAAAGATCTACCACATTAAGTCACATTTATCTGTTTTTTTCTAATTCACAAAACAACACCATCCATCACCTTTATTTTTTTCTGTAAACTGTAAATGTACTTGGTCAGCATTGCCTTTTATTTACTATTTAATGTTATCCTAGAGATTCTTCACTTTCTATTTTCCCTTTCATAATGAGCACTTCTAAATCTCTTTTATTTTCAGCTAACAAAGCAGTTCTGTCTTCTTATCTCAAACCAATAGTGTTCTTGCTTTTATTTTAATTCAGTTGTCATCTTTACTGGTCCTTAAATTCTTTTATTTACCATACAATTAGACTTGATTCATACCTTTTGATATTCTGAACCAACTGTTTCTTCAAATTCAGTTTTACAGTTGATTGAAAAGATTCTTCAGATGAATAATCATGGGTTCTGATATATACAATAAATTTAATAGATTCTGTCTATTGGCATGATAGGCTCAAGCAGTTTTGCTATAGTCAATAGAAGAAAAATATACCTTATTGCTTATATACTCTTTTCTCCATAGTCTAAATTAGTATCATGTCTCTTTGTCTCTTAAGAAACCTGATTCAATTAGCATTTTCCTTCTGCTTATGACTATTCTTTGTAAGGGCCCTTGATCTACTATTCACTGGCGCTCCCTCTTATTGGCAAAGCTTCCTGATCATGTCTTCTATAGGAAAACATTTTTTGTCCCTCTATAATCTCATTTGTAAGAGGTTTTAATGTATATTTTTCACTTTTCCTACACCTCGTTTGTTCTGTTTAATCTCTTCTCTGGATATGCTTAAGTATTCCTGTTTTACTTATAAATTTTCCTGTAATTACTTTCATTTTCTTTGGAACTCCCAGGTTTTCTTTTCATTATTTTTCCTCTGTTTGTTCATATTGATTGATACTTTTCCTGGTCCTTTACTTGAAGTTGAAAGTTTGTGTACTTTCACTAAAAGTTCTCCAATCTGAATTAATTTTGGTAATTCAAGAGGTATTAAATTCTCATTTGTGCTCTTAATTCTCTTTTAGTTTCTTCAAAAATTATGAAATTTCTCACACTGCAATCTGTCTTTTGCATATAATTTTTCTTAGGACTCACCCAGAATATCTTACAATTACCCCACAACAAAGATGACATATAGGCATCTTGTAGTGCTTAATGAGAGCAAAAGAAAATAGTAAATACCTTGAATATCCATTAAATCTGATTAATGCTTCCAATGCTTTTGATACTTAGAATTAACTAAGATGTTTCAAGAATAAAACCAAGTCTGGATTTCAAGCCAATAAAACTGCAAAATTGGGTGGCATGAGGCCAAAGTGGCATAGATTCTGGGAGAGCTAAAGCAACCTTGGGGGTGGACTGACATATTGATCACATGGGTAATGAAACAATTATAATTTCAGGCACAGGTTGTAATTCCATTTTATCAGCACCATTGTAACTTGGAACCTCTAGGAACTGAGCAGGCTGAGCTGGAAGGTGGGGTTAAATGTGTTATCGGTTAGAGTAATTGTGCAGCCACAAGAGATCCAAGTCTAACCTCCCATGAATTCTGTTGATTCTTATCTGTTTCACATGCAAATAATAACAAAGGTTATTCTTTACCAGATAAGTGGGATGCCTAAATATGATCTAGCATGGAAAAACAATCACTGGAACTTCTATTAACATTTGGTGGTACAATAGTATATCAATCACCCTGGATTTCAGACTGTCAGTGTATTTCCTTTATGAAACTTTCCACAGAGTTTTGTGACAGCAGATGTGCTAATCTAATTATGTTGTGATAAAGATCCAGTATAATTATGTATTTTGTTGGTTTTTAAAAAATGCATGAAAAAGTAGGTTCAAAAGGATTGACAAAAGAATGCATCAGAAAGATTTGAATTATTTGAGGAACTGAGGAATTTACACTAAGAACATATGCAAGGAAATACTATACAAAGGCATAGAGTACATTGCCAAAGAAAATTGGTGTATATTGTCATCTTCATCTCGAGCTTATCTTAATTACCACTATGTTCTATAATACTAACTGCACTACTATACAAACAGTAAAATCATTTCACAGATAACATTTTTCCTATTCTAGCCATACCCTTAACTCAGGGTATGGCTGCAAAGAAAATAAGAAAACAGTATCATCAACATTGCCTTCACAATATCTGCCCTTTTTGTACAGTAGGAACTTCAGCTCTAAAGTTGTTTAAAAAAACAAATTGAAAGATTAAACACTATCAATTCTTATGGCAAGCCCAGTGGAAGAAGGCACATATAATTTGTTAGCTGAACTTAGTACAGAAGATGAATTTAACCTAGAGACTTTTATTTTGAAAAAAAATCACTGGGTAGTCTCAACACATGACACACCAATTGCAATCACAATGTAAGATATTTAAGGTCTATATACCCTGTTTCTCCAACAATATGGCCTCCCCCAATAGGAAGTCCCAGCATGTTTTATAGGCATGAAATGAAATTAAGCCCCTCCCCCCAAATTAAGGCCTATATTAAAACATGCAAAATGGGGGGAATGGTGGGGGGACTTGCCGTTAGGAAGTACTTTTGTTGCACACCCGGATATGGTGCTGCCTGTGTTGACCCCAATACGAAGTGCCCCACCGTCGAGGTCAACATCCAAGCCATTGCTGCCCGCCCGCCCAAAGATGCAAGGGGGTGGAATTAAGTCACCCCTGAAAAGACACCTAGCCATTTTTTCAGGGCTCAAAAAAATAAATAAAACCCAGCCTTATTATATGAGAAACACAGTATTTGCGAAGAAACTATGATCACTGCTAAAAAAGCAAAATTATAATGGGATGCTGCAATTGTGGCTTATACACATGGATAATCACCATTATAGATGAAACATGGAAGGTAAATATACCAGTACACTACTGTAAAGCTAAAAGTAACATTTTGATTGTTAGACATGTTTCCTAACGCAGGGGTCCCCAACCACCGGTCCCCGGACTGGTACCGGTCCGTGGATCATTTGGGACCGGGCCGACTACTTTGCTTCGGCGCCATCTTGTTCCGACGTGCTGGATGAAGTGCTGGTTTTGATGCTGTCCCTCAGCCTCACTCGACCAAAAACGTCAGCTCCACGCCGTGCGTGGCTGGAGAAAAGGGGACGTGGTAGCCACGGAAAAGCTGCTCTCCCTAAGAAGGAGGCTCCCGATTCACCGGGCTTATGCCAGGAGTTCTGCGAGGTGCTGGTGAAGGGAGGCTACGCCGCCGCTGATTACCTGGATCCCAACCTGAATGAACTGCCCTCGCCCTCTTTGGAAGCGGCCGGCAACCTGGTCAAGGCTCTGGTGAAGCTGTTCTTCGATCGCCTCACTGACACGCGGCTACAGGCCACTCAGGTGGCTTTCCAGTGTTTGGGAAAGGGGCTGTTAAATCTCGAAGCGGGTAAGCCAGAACAGAGCAATGGGGGCAGCAGGGAGCCAAACTGGGTCCTCTATTTAAACTAGGTGGAGGCAAGGGGTTGCAGCGAAATGGGGAGAGAGAGATCCGGAAAGAAGAGGGCTCTCCAGGTATTTGGAATGAATCCTCGGAATTCCTTATATGCCTGGATTTTAAAATATTCTGAAAGAAGGAAATGTGTGTTGGGGGGAGCAGTATTAAATATCTAAAACATATACATTAACCATGAGTATTAAATCCAATCCAACTTTGATTATAATTAAATTAAGTCATAACTAGCTTTTCAATGAGTGGAATATTGTCTCCATATCATGATCAAATGAACCAAGAAGAATGGCGGCCTACCAGCATAGTAGCAGGGATTATGGAAGAGACTGCGTTTGGACCTTCATTCACCCAGTTAGTGCATGATCACCTGTTGCAGCTTTCCAAAGAGTTTGAGCATTACTTCCCCATCGCAAAAGACCCCAGGCTGGGGAAGGAATGGATCCGGAACCCATTTGTGAACAAGCCAGGGGAATCAACTTTAACCCTACAAGAAGAGGAACAACTAGTTGAAATTGCAAATGATGGTGGCCATGTTTGAAACAACTTCAAATCTCTTTGCATTCTGGAGTAAAGTCAAAGCAGAACATCCTGACATTGCCACAAAAGCACTTAAAGTCGTGCTTCCATTTTCAACCTCTTATCTTTGTGAGGCGGGGTTTTCTGCATTGACAGCACAAAAACAAGACTACGGAGTAGACTGGATATAAAGAGTACAGTTCGAGTTTCACTGTCTCCCATCACCCCCAGATGGAACTGTCTAGTTGCAGGAAAACAAGCCCAGAGCTCCCACTGATTCTACATTTTGGTGAGTCGATATTATAGTGTAATAGTAAATAAAATAAAAAATAAAAATAATAAATAAATAAATAAACAAACCCTAACCGGTCCTTGAAAAAGTGTTTCTGCGTGAAACTGGTCCCTGGTACAAAAAAGGGTGGAGACCACTGTCCTAATGCCATAGACTAGAAATTATCAGTAAGAGATGGCAATTATCATAATTTTCTGCAATGAGTCTGTCTGAGATATCCATCAATACACAGGATTTTATGTTAAATAGACAATTGTTATGACGTGCCAAGTCACTCAAGCCTTATTTCCAAAAAGATACGCATTCAACTGTTATACATCAGTTTAACTAAAGAGAAAAGCAAGATGTATAATTCAAAATAATGCAATTCCTAAACCACAGTGCCACCCAAAGGTTTGTAAAACATTAATCTACAACCCAACACAGAAATATTTGACTAATTATTCCAAACCATGCCATCTAGGGACCACTACTGATTAGTACACAGATGGTCATGGGGTAACCAGATTATTTTAAAAAGTAAATTGTAGAGATTATAAATTCATTAATGTACCATGCTTACACATTCTCCATTGTACCATAGTTCTGTTGATACCAAAGTCTTTATAATGGAAACATTCATGCATACATTTTCAGAACTGATGTATAAAATATTGATTAAAATTAAAGTATAGCATACCATGCCACCAAATGCTGTAAAAGCAAATAATTTAAAGTGGTATAAATTATTACAGATCAGATCCAAAGCCAGTTTCTGATACTTGAATGGGATTTTAAAAAGAGATAAACTAGAATAATGTGTGCATGGGTCCTGGTGACTCCTAGGGTTTTTTTTTTTAAGTTTCAGTTATAGCAGCACTACAAGACTGGGAAACTATGACCTCTTAATTTTATCAATCATCCTGTCTTAGTAAGGTAGTCTGAACACAATAGTTCCTCAATATCCTGAGGAACGGAGGATTCTTATTTTTAATTTAGCTGTCATTCTATGACCTCCTTTCTCTTATGGAACTTAATTCCATTGTTAATTTCTACAGGACAAATTAAAATATTGTATATTGGGTCATTTCACTATATTCATTGACACAGTAATTACACAGAGATACATTGAACGTGAACACATATGGTTTCTGCAATATACCTTCTTTTCCCTTCCACATGTTTTATTTGACATAAAATACCTTTAGTTAAGATAAATATGACAAATTAACTTTACATAAAATTAAGGCTTTCTTTATCCCTTTTATTTTGAAGGATTTTATACTATTATTTTACATTTTCTGGAAAATTCCATGCCTATCACACACTTCTAAAATTCCTTTTAGTAAATTTCTTTTATCTCCTATGTTACTATTAGTTTTCTCTCCCTGATTTTAATGACAAGGCAAGATGAATATTCTATTTACTTTTTTATTACAAAAATTATAGGTTGATGCTTATCCTTCTCATCTTTCCTATATCTTCTCTTATTGGTATCTTATGATTATATCATGTTGTTGTTTTAATGTACATTTGAGACCTTCTGCACTGGAGGCAAATTCCTTGACTGTCCAAAGACTATTGTATTTCTATTATATTCTTGCATCAGTAACATGTGGTTGGTTCAGTTTAAAAATAATGAAGTAAGGAGTATTAGTGAAATGAACAATGATAAAGTGAACATATAGAATAAATAATGAATTTTCAGCTTTCGTTTGCAGGTCAAATCAGTTCATACAACTGATTTCATTTTAAAAATTGGGCAAAACCTCTTAGTCAATCCCAATCCCAGTTAGAATAGCTCCCATAGAATGATTAACTCTTTTGAGAGGCAAAGCAAAAATAGTGAGGTTTTTGTGACTGACAAGATCATAAATTCCGTATTCTAAATAATTTTTTTAAATAGGGAGAAAAGCAGTCCAAATTTTTGCATAATAGGATCAAAAACAAAACCACAGTAACTCTGGTTTTTCATTGTTTGTTTTTTAAAAAAGTATTTTTATTTCTCAAAGTGTCTTGCTCAGTGTAATCCAATGACGTCATCTTGCCTAGAATAAGCCCAAAAGAACTCAAGGTCGAACCGCTTCCAGAGTTCGACTGTACCATAAGTGGGCAACGTTCACTTAACTTCATAAAATCCATGTAAGGAATAACTCAAACTGCATTTCCAAAAAGACACTAAAACGGGATAGGATGCTGTTATCTCCGCTACCTAAATAAATCGTAGTTCAACTGATCATAGTTTGGTTCCAATACCGCTCTTAAATTATGATTTTTAATATAAAAAATATTTCAAATGCGCCTTCTATTCAACTTTCCGGGCAAATCCTCATAGTAGACCCACGTTACCTCAAAGGTGCTTTTTCAAAAATCCAGTTGCCTCTTGAAAAAGCACTTTTGGGACAGCCATGACTGGGATGACTGAGAATCTCCACAGACCAGCATAGGTGACTGGAGAATTCTGGGAGTTGAAGTCCACAAGTCTTAAAGTTGCCAAGTTTGGAGACCTCTGCCATAGATATTTAGATGCGCGTTACTTTCTTCGTAACGGTAAAGATAAAGCTAGAGCGTCGCCCGGAAGCCGAGCGAGTGAAAACGGCGCAGGCGCGTTGTTTCGTTTGCGGTGCTGGGCGGAAGCGTGCAGAGGGAAGAAGTTGTCCGTGTGAGAGGCCGGTGCGTTCTTGGTGAAGACTTCGGAGCGGCAACCATGGCGCAGGTTTTGAACCTCAATAATGAGGTGAGCTTCTGCATGGCTGTTGCCACATTGCTAAGGGATAGCCTCCGTTGTTAGGGTGGCCCTTCGAGTTGATAGGGAAGGAAATTTTGGATTTGAAATGTTGATAGAAGTTGGGGAGAGAGGGTGAATGCGTGTGTTTCTCGGTGGGTCGCTGGGCGTCTTCTGTCTAAGGATAATGGACACGCTGGCTTCGGATGGTGGAGGAGAAGTCCCAGAAGGCTGGAAAGGGTCGGAGAGGAGAGCTGGTTCTTAAGAGGGTAGGAGTGGAGGAAAGGGGATGCGGAAGATCCTAAGGGTACCCCTTCCAAGAATTTTAGATTAGGTCATTGAAGATGTCTATGGAAATTCTCAGTCATTTAGCTCATGGTTGTCCCAAAGGTGCTTTTTTTCTTTAAGAGGCAACTGGGCTTGCTGGATTTTTTTTTTTTTAAAGAGGTTTCACTTTTCACCCAAGAAGCGTCTTCAGCTCTTTAAAGCTGAAGAAGCTTGGGTGAAAAGTGAAATGTCTTTGAAGAAAAAGACAGCAAGTCCAGTTGCGTCTTGAAAAAAAAGAAACACATTTGGGTTAGTGAGGAGGGTGGCTCCTGCTGGTCACTGGGCAATAATTAGTGGGTGGAACTGGCCTCCATGAATGCACTAGCTAGCAATACCAGGCCCAGAATGCTCATTTGAAAAAGAATGAAGGGGGGGAGAATCTGAAGATTACTGGAATAGCTGGTACTAAAGTACAGTAAATAATCACTGAATTGTGCAGGTGGCTACATGTGGGCAACGATACACATTTTACATTTCTATGGTACTTTTCAAAGAAGTAACTTGCATATGAGTTTCTTGAAGTCCACTTTATTAGGCTACAGATAACAAAACAGGTGCTTTTTCCTGTATTTTGTTCAACATTTTGCATTGATGTCCTGTCTTTATTTCTGAAAAAGATTTTTTTAATATATTTTTTATTTTTTAATTATACACCCGTATTGCATGTGAACAGAGTTGGTTCTGGGTATCATTCATATTAATCAAAATCACATTAACAATATTAGTAATCTACCACATTTATCCAATTTAAATCATTAGGTTTTTCAAGTATAAGCAAAAAATGCCTAACTCCTCATCTTTATTTTTATTTTCATCTATATCTTATTCAATCCAAACATTTCTCTATTATATATAAACACATTTAACTACGTTTCATTCCATATTGATCCAATTCACTCTAACATTAATAGTCTCTCTCAGGTTTATCAAATTTATGTAAACCTAATATTATTTTAGCATATATCTCCCTTTTTTGTATTTCAATTTTTATCCATTTTTCATATTAATTGACAACAGTATGAAGAAGTTTAACTTCATATCATTCATATTAATCCAATTCATGCTAACATTATTAACACAATCAAATTTATATAATCTAATATATACATAAGCTAAAAAAAACCTAGCTCCTCCATCTTTATCTTCATCTGTATCTTCCTTGTTCAATCTAAACATTTCTCTATTCTATCTAAACAATTTTAACTAATTTCCATTCATATTGATCCAGTTCACACTAACATTGTTAATCTGAAGCACATAAAGCTGTCTAACATCTATAAACTTCTAATCTTTCTATTTTTATTCATTCTATAAACAATTTATGTTCTAATATTTCCCCTATATAATTTTATTTCTGCCTCTCTAACTTGTAATCAGGCTACTTTAATATTTAAAGGGCAATTTCCTATCCGTCACCACTTCTTACCCATTTTTTAATTAGCCTCCTACACTCCTCATCTTTATCTTCATCTATCTCTTTTTTGTTAAGTCTTTTATTCTAGACTCCCCATGTTAAATTTTCAGGAGTTTAGGAGTCACTTTTCCTTTGGTCAGTAGATGGTGCTCTCAACTTACTTTTCAGCTTAAGTCTCTTTAAAATTCTTTTCCACTGACAGAGTTATTTTTAGAATCTCTTTTAGGATTCCCTCCCCCCCTCAGGGTAACTTTTAAAATAAGAATTATCTCACCAGCAAGACAGTCTCTGTTCACCAACTTTGCTCCAGCACTATTCTTGGATGTTCCATGATGATCCCAATTTCATGGCGGTCATCTTGGCTGTCTCTTCTCTTTGTTGTGGCGTAGAGGGAAAATCTCCTGAACTCAACAGGAGATTGCGATCTCTCTTGTGGCCTTACACAGCACTCCTCCTTAGCTTTGCCTCCCCTCCATCCCACAAACAGGGAGAAGCCAGAGCAGGAATGGAGAGGTCCGTTTCACTGCATCTGGTATTGTAGCAATGTCAGCTGGACTCTATTTCTGAGAAAGATGATTTGCAGGGAGGGAGGAAGAGGTTTTCCTTACTTTATCCTTTTTGTGACAACACTGAGAAATAAGATGAGCTTACAGAGACTGCTGCCAAATTATCCAAGGAATTTTGTGGTAAAGTGTGGCCTTGAACCTAGTAAAATCTTGTAGAAAGTTATGCTTCCATTGTAAAACTAATGTTTTATATGTGAAATGATCTGTTTAATACTTTCTAGAAGAATTTAATACATTCTAGAAGAGAGCTGTGGTGGTGCAGTGGTTAGAATGCAGTACTGCAGGATACTTTTGCTGCCTGCCAGTTGCCTGCAATTTGGCAGTTTGATTCTCACCTGCTAAAGGTTGACTCAGGCTTCCATCCTTCCAAGATGGGTAAAGTCAGAACTCAGATTGTTGGGAGGCAATATACTGACTCTGTCAACCACTTACAGACTGCTGTAAAGCACATGAAGCAGTAAATAAGTGTAAGTGCTATTGCTAGAAGCATTTCAAACTTAAAACAGAGCAGCTCTAAACTCGAGACAGTCTTTGAATTTCATTGCATCTCTATTAGAACAGCAGTCTCATGCTTTGGTTGAAAAAAAATATCACTCAAAGCATTTTGTATACCTGTAATAAAATTACTACATAGAAATCTCACTATTTCATATTTTTTCCTGTTTAATGAGGAGATGTGCTTGCTTCCTGCCTAATCAGTAGGATACAACATTCAGTGTTTCTCTGCTTTTACGTACCATCTCTGACTGACTTTAGAGACCAGGGAAATAACATCTCCAACATCCTGATATTTTAGGTGCTCAGTGATATGTTAGAAAAGCATGGAGACTTTTTGCATTGAGTGGTAGTATTCTTTCCTAACCAGCACTTTTCTGGGTTTACTTAGAGACATATCCATAATCAGTTTGGAGAGAAGCAATCTTTGTAAAAATCAGGTTTTTTTGCCTATTATTTCTCAGTAGGAAATAGCAGTCAAAAATCTTCCGCAATAAATAAATCTAGGTTACACAAATAATAGTAACTATACCACCCCATGTCTTTTTGCCCTGCCATGCAGTGCTAGGACTCAACTATTGGAGCAAAGACTATCTCCATTATCAGCAAGCCACTGAGCTACCATGTCTCTTATGCAGTGCATTATACATTGTCTATTATTAAATTCATTTTTTATCTGTCTGAGGATAATTTATTAAGCCATAACTTACTTGGATTTTATTGTTTTACTCCATCCACTCTGTTTTCATTTAATTCTTTCATTTTATGTTAGGGTTTGATTAGCCAAATTCACATTTAGCAAGACATTGAACTACTGGGGAAAAGAAAGTTATGTAATATGACATTAAATGTTTAACCCATTAATTTTGAAAATTTGCTAATTTAGAGTGTTGTTAAGCACTATATTGCTTAACAGATTTTTTGCTCATGTTCTGTGCGAAAGCATTTTTTCATCTTATATAGTTGAATTTCTAATGTATTTTGTTATCAGAGCAGACAAAGAAGTACACTGCATCACAACACTACCAATTTTATTAGCATTCTTGTGTTGTACACAGTCGATTTGCTCAAGTTTCTCAAGCTAAATATTATCACCTTCAGTGCAACTGAATATGTCAACTTTATTTCTACTAATAGAAAGTTCTTTTGCATAAGGAGATTGGGCAAGATAACATTTTAACACTCTAGTAACAGTAATGCTGTTGCGTGTGTGAAAGTAAGTTGGAGAGAGGCTGCACAACATGATGGTAAATGTGAGCGAAGGTAGAAAAGTGTTCTCAGGAAATAATCTTGACAAGTTTCTAGACCAGGTGTCAGCAATATGTGGCTCTTTGGGACCTCTGCTGTGGCTCCCTGTCAGCTGAACCCATCACTAACTCACCATGCCCCTCACCCTCCCCTCCCAGTCACTCCTTGCCTGGCCTGAGAAGGTAAGGGCAATGCCCGGGCTGATTCTTTGGCGCCTCATCTCTTGCTGGTGTGTCTTCTGGCCCTTGTTGGTGCTGGGTCACTTAGTCACTTGGGGAGACATGCAATCAGCTCTCCAACCCAAGACACGGCCAGTCCAGCCACAACTGATGCCAGCCTCGCTAACATGAGGTCTGGCTTGGTGGGAATGGGATCAGGGAGGTGGGGACGACGGGAAAGTGGATGGGCCCACAGTGCCTAGCTGCAGCTTTAAAACTTGCACAGGGGACTTTTTGCTGCCCGGAGGTCACTTTTCAATCAAATCCTCTGGTGGCACCATTCCGCTGGAGACTAAAGAAGCTTGGGGCAGTGGGAAAAGGGGGCTGGCCCCGCCAAACCTCACCCACCCACCCCAGGGGCCAGGCTTAGAAAAAGCTGGAGCACCCTTGCCAAAGATGCTTGCCTGGCAGCTGATCAACCCACCCGCCCTGCCCACTTTTGCTGCACTTTGGCTGAACTGGACGATTGCTTGAGGGTCTTCCGACTCGTGCGCACCCTGCCACAACTGGTCAGGGAGTCACGAGAGATGGAGGGGGAGGGTTGTCTTCGGGGAAGCTGATGTTGTTCCTCAACCAACCTGGATTTTCAAAAAGTTGCCAAGAAGAAAGGAATAGTGAAGATCCCCAAGGAGAGCTCGGGGGGGTTGACCCAGCCTCAGCTTTCCAAGAGAGAAGAGGCAGATAGACACACACACACACACACAAAGAGAGAGACAGACACACAGAGGTGAGAGGAGAGATACACAGAGGGGGGAGAGACATAGATACAGAGAAGGGGGGAGAGAGACATAGAGATACTGGGAGAGATGGGGAGAAGGGGAAAAGGGGAGGTGAGAGCATGAGAGACAGATAGAGAGATAGAGAGTGGGAAGGAGAGATACTGGGAGAGAAGGGGAGATGGGGAGAGATGTCAAAAGGGTTTTGTGGTTCCCAGTTCTCTGGGAAGGGTTTTGTGTTAACACCCAGTTCTCTGCCCTAATGACCATCTGGGTAGGCATAGTGAGGGGTCATGTGACTGGGTGAGAGTGAGTGACATTGAGTTGGCCACACACACCCAGATTTTGCGGCTCCCAGATTTTTCTGTGGGCAATGGGTCCAAGTACCTGAGTGTTTAAGGTTGCAGATCCCTGTTCTAGACCTTTGGTCTTTCTAGGCTACCACATATAGCATAAGATAGAGTATTTTTTCATATAGTGGATTTGTATCCAAAATGAAAAAGAAAATTATTATTCTCATAAAGCCAGTACACATAAGGCAAGGGAAGCCTTTATTTGTTTTCCAATTGGTTTTTCATTCATTCACATTAAATTCACAGACCACCTGGATATACTAATTTTGTGTTGGTCATTCACTTTTGTATTGATACATTTTCATTCAGCAGACATTGATTCCTATAGGAAGAAGGAGAATCTGGCGCCTAAGTGAAAAGGGGAGTCAACCTAGAATTCCTATGTATCTGGAAGATAACTAACTCTAACACTTCATGAGCATGTTTGACCTTTATCAAAGTCTAAGCAGGTGCCAACCATGAGTTGATTCCTGCACATGGGCTTTTAGCAATAAATCAATAATTGAATCTCCATGTGTTGATCTGGTTTTTCACACCTCAGCAATTCCTCATTCTATCTCTTTATTTTACCATGAGTAAATTTGGAAGTTATTTGGCTGCAAAATAAAAGCAATAACAATGAGTTTTGAATTATTTGCAATTAAGAATAGGGTAACTCAAATCTGACTACCATTTCTATTTTCTGTATGGGTATGTTTTCAGCATTGAATTTAATGATTTTTTAAATTATACTATGAACTTTTAAATAAAGGGTTATCCTGGAAGTGTTCTTGCTTCAGTTTTAAAGTTAAAATTAAGGTATCCATTTGAATTTACATAGGTAAGATTGAAGCAAGTGGATATAAATGAACACATTTTAAGAAGTGTTGCATATATGAACTTGTGCAAATATTTCTTGAAAACATTGCTAGGTGGCAGCACCAAATAAGCAATGGATTTCTCATCTTTTGTCAGTACTTTGTAAGATTTCTTACAAATAAGTTAATTTTTCCAAGTGATTAATATAAATGGATCAATTTGAACAGCTTTCATAGAAAAATTATGGAGGCTGTTTTAATATGTGGCTTTTTACACATATAGAAGTATATACTGTATTTGACTCCATTGGATTTATAGGTTTGTTTGAAATAAAATAATTTCATTCTTTCTGGTAAATGACAGGGATATAGTTAAATATCTTAAATATAGTTTTGAGAAATTAGGAATGGAATAAATACTTCTGCTTTGTTTCTTTTATGGATGCTTTTCTATAATTTTATTTATCAGAATTGTAAATTGGTCTATTGTTCAGTTGGTCCAAACCCTGTGTCAAAGTATATAATATTCGGTGGACCAAAGGATGGGTATTGATTTAAAATTACATATGAAACCCTTTTCCAAAAAGGTAGTGAGTATGACTACAATGACAACCTCTATTTGATTTCATTTATAACAAAGATTCTATCTAATTCATAATGATTACTCTTAAATTCTTTATTTCAGTTTCTTTCTATCGTGTTCAAAATTACTTCGTTGTAATTTTTAGAGATCTTTGAAAATTATACCGAAGTCTTCAGGAGCCCTGGGCTACATGAAAAAAATTTTTAGAATGACAGAAGGCAACTTTTGAAAAATGATTTAGTAAATCAGTTTCTAGCCTGAGTTGCATATTTGAACAAGTTACGCACTTCTAGGAAAAAATCCATAAAATCTCTGAGTTGAACTCACCTTATGATGATTTCATAAATATGTCCATTTGGCAACAGTATAAAAGAATTTTGTCATTTTTTTCTAGAGCCAAACAATAAAATTAAAAAGGCATGTTTAAGAAGTTGATTGAAACACAAAGTACTTATTTTTTAAAATTAGTATAAATTTAATGTTGAATATAAAGCATTTTCTGTGTTGAGTATTGCATCTGAATAGTTACAAAATTAGGTACATTTTGTGTTTATACAAATGTAGACTTTTGTGTCAGAGTTCAGCATTGTTTTATTATCTGACATCTCGTTTTCCTCCAAGGGTTTAAGCCAGTGGCCCCCAACCTTTTTTGTGCCACGGCCCAGTACCGGCATCACAAAATGATCCGCGGCCCGGTACCGGCATCAGCACGCATAGCAAGGCGAGCCAAGCGACCGGCCAGCCAGCCGTCCCCCGCTTCTCCCCATCACCTTCAACTCCTCCTTTGTACCTTTGTCGATGGGCTTTGGGATGGTCGCTCGGCTCGCCTTGCCTTGGGTGCTGAAAGAATCCTCGTGCCTTAGTTTCGCTTTGAAGCCGCCCCCGATGAAACTAAGGCGTCAGGATTCCTTCAGGACCCAAACGCCGCTTTCCAACCTGAAAAGCTCACCGGAAGCACTTTCTCATCAAAACAAGATGGCGGCACTCAGCAAACCGGCAGCCCGGTAGAAAATGTTCCACGGACCGGTACCGGTCTAGGGCCCGGTGGTTGGGGACCCCCTGGTTTAAGCCATATTCTATGGAGATTTCTCTTCAATTTATTATAATATTTAACAACTATTTATGGACTTTAAATTCCTTGAAGATAACAAAAGAAGTCATATATAAACTGGCAGCTATAGCATTCTATCTATCATCTATATCTATCTATCTATCTATCTATCTATCTATCTATCTATCTATCTGGAATTTCCATTACTAAGTGATGTAATTATAAAGTGCAAGGTCTTGTCACTGCATTGCTAAGCAACAACAATTCCAGCACTCCCTGTTAACCAGTGTTAACTGAATTACATTAGTTGTTGAACTCACCCCAATCCAAACCATTTCCTGGCTTGGTTCTCTTAACCCTCAGTCTCAGTAGGGTAAAGGATTACCTCAACCCCTGCTCCCCTCGACCTATGCCCTCCTTTTCTGCTCTTTTGTCTGCACCGTATCTTGCCTTCTGGGATAGAAATCAGCCCCCAAACTGTACATTTGGGGGTGCTTGCCATTCTATGGCTCGGGCTTCTTGATGTTTTATGATTCTGGTGTTGCAAGAAGCCTCTGAGCAGTAGTGTGAAGTCACAGCCACCTTAGCAGTGAGGTGCAAAACCTGGGAAGCCTGAGCTGCCCTAGCCCAGTCTCAGTCACCATCATCACCCAGGCCCCTGCTGTCCAGCATTTGTCTCAGTGGACCTTCATCCCACTAATGATGAGACATGTCTGAGCTGGTATTAAATATAAGCCAATTCTTGGCCATGTAAGGTCATCTTCCTCAGGTCTCGTGAGGAAATCGCCATGTGCAACCTTGGGAAGAAAGTTTTGTGCAGCCAGCAGCTGCCTTGCAAAGGCCTTGGTCAGCAGTGGGAGCAACAAAATGGAAAAGGTAACTAGGACAGCAGCGACCAAGAGTGTAGCAGCCAAAAGGGCATAGATTGAAGAGGGGGAGAGATAGGTGGATGGGTTAAAGTTCCCCTGCAGTCAAAAGTGTGGGTAGGCTGCCAAGCCCCAGATTTTTTATTATGCAAGGGTGGGGGCACTGCAAATGGCTGTGATTTTGGGGACCAGTGATAAGTCCCTTTGCTCAATGCCACTGTAATTTCAAATGGTCTCAGTGAATGGTTATAACTCGAGAAATGTCTGCAGGCCATTTCTGGAGTTTAAAGCTCGAGGCTTTTCCTCACAGTTCATTGAGGTTAACAGACTCTTTGTTTTTCATTCTGCAGCCATAAGATTGGAGTGTACTTAGTGGTTATAGAACAGCATGTTGCATTTTGAGGAGTCCTGATTCCTATCTCGCTAGCTTCAGTATGAACTGAATTCTGAAACTTCATAGCTCATGTTATTTGTTTTTACTTCTTGTTATTTCCAAGTCCTGATAAGATTTAATGTCCTTGTTCCTCTCTTTGGTACACCATCACTTCCTTACCCATCTAATCACAGGATCCTTATTCAAAAACACTCTCTTATTCCTATAATTTGTTAAGTAAATATATTTTTTTAAAAAAACAAGTCTAAATTATATCCATCTGACGTCACTGTATTTTCATAGTCTATTTTCCTATTGCCAAGAGTAAATCAAAGTACAGAAGAAAAAGATAGAACAATTACAACAAAGTCCAATATTTTGAGATGTTTATTTTTAGAGTTCTACTATAGCTCCTAAGGTCATTTGCAACTACAAAGAGACATTTTGGAGGATCTTACACGACTTGAAGTTTAAAAAAACTCAATCCTGAGTACACAGGTTCTCTAGTCAATATTCATAATTCTTCCTTTTATCCAACAGGATAAAAGGCATTCAGCTCATCGGTTTGAGGCTAGGCATCTGTGTACCCCTGTGGTTAAATTTATTTCTAAGGATGTCTTATTCTTTATTATTGCTCCTGGTTTTTTGTGCCTACGGCATATGTACAAGAGAAATTAACTTTGCTAATTAATAAGGGACTGAAATTAAGTGTGTTTGTTTTGTGTCCTTACAATTTTAGTGGTTTTATAATATGGAAATTGATCATTTTTGGTTTACATGATTTGTATAACTATATTTTTTATAATTGAAATAAATAGAAACTAAAAACAAAAATCTCACAACTGTAGATATTATCCATAATGTATGGCTATCATAGCATTTTATTTTCAGTTCTTGCTGATTGCTACTGATTTGTTGTCTCTCTACATAGGCTTTTAATCTGGCAAAAGAAACTTTTTAGAAATTGGAATGTTACTTAATAACTCTGTTCCTTGTATTTATGTCAGGGTAGGCGAGGTCAAGAAACAGGCCTGGCAGGGATTTCAAGGAAAAATTATTTATTTATTTATTTGTTTGTTTATTTCAATATTTTTTTTTCTGAAAGTCTCCCGCCCCCCTTTTTTAATGGCTCATTCATTCTTTAACCATTTCCAAGGACAGGTCTATATTCATTATTAACTTAAATACATTATAGAACTTGAAAGCCAAATGGATTTATAGATTATAGATTTATAAATAAACAGTCTTCTTTCTCTTCCTGCTTTTTAATGGGATTAGCAAATTTTTGACACTTCAATAGATTGCAAGGTAATCCTGTGGAAATCAATAGATATTGTTATTAATAAAGTTAATGTAAACTATACTCATAGTATGGTGGAATATTTGGAGTAATCCTAAATATTGGTTTGCATACTCCATTTTATCTGAATAAACTGTGAATGGAGACTTGCTAAATGGAATCAGTGCAGATCCATTGTATACTCCAGAATTAATTCACACAGCCATCTAAGTCACTCAGTCTTTGGGAAGCAATGAAAGGTCAAAGAGACCTTGAATTCAGTGTATCTTCTGCCTAATCATTATTATGCTTCCTTGAGTATTATCAGAGGTTGGGAGTGGCTGAAATGGCAAAATTGACTATTTTGATTAAAGAAAAGAATATAACTGCTTTTGTTTCCACATGGAGACCACTTCTGAACTTTGTACTTGAAGTAGAAAATAATGAAACTTTGACTTTGGTTTTTGCCAATTAGATTGATAGATTTTTATACAAATGGCTTGTTTATATTATGAACAAACAAAAAGTTGTGATTTGATGTTAATGCCTTATTTTACTACAACAAAGAGAGTCAGAAATCAATGTTTCTTTTTTCCTACCATTCCTCACTTCTCCCCCGCTTTTCCTTCCACCGTTCTCTTATTTACTTTTGTATTTTGCATCTTACCTTGTAACTCAATAAAATGTTAAACCAGAAAAAAAAGAATTATCAAAGATTGGGAAAAGGGAAGGGAAGGGAAGGCCTCCAGGCACTTTAACAGTGATGGCTAACCTTTTTGGCACCAAGCGCCCAAAGCGTGTGCACGCATCCCCTAAGTTTAACACATGCATGCCATGCGCGTGCACCCCACGCGTGCGTGGCACAGACCTGAAGACCAGCTGGCCAGTGGGAAGCACGCGCATGCGCAGCAGAGCTGAGCTGTGCCCAGAGAAAGGGCTCTGCATGCCACTTCCGTCGTGTGTGCCATAGGTTCGCCATCACGGCACTATAAGATCGCACCCTTTTAAAAAAAAATCAGAAATATTTTCATGAACAGTGTCTTGAACATGATGGCTTACAGTTTTCTGATTACTGAGAATACAGCACTAATAGGACTATTTTTTTTGAAGATTAAGAGAAAGAAACATTTACATCTTTTTGTTGTGTTCTCGTCATCCCAAATCAATTCATTGCAGGATGAAGTTATTCTCATGAAGGTATATGAGTGTAATGTAGGCGGGAAGACACGTTTTTTCAATTTTCCAATCTCAGGCAGAGAGTGAATGATTGCCCCTTCAGATAGCTTCTCTGCTGGAGTGGGAATTAGAATTTGGATCTCCAGTCCTAACCATTACATTACAGTGGCTCTTATGCACAGCTTAATAGTGTGAAATATTGGAAAGAAACTATTCTGTTGTCTCAGTGCTTTTTTTGATTCTTTGGCAATACAAGTAATAAGTTCATAATTATGAATGTATGTTCATTAGTAAGAATTTTCTGCAATGAACTGAACCATGCTTTTTTTTTCATTGTCTGTGAAATAATGTCAATGTTGTAAGCAATCTTTCTTTAAAAAATTATGAAATTTCCAAGCTCAGAATCTCAGATGGAATTCAGGCAAACAGTATTTTGTCCTAGGAACCTTTCCAGCAGCTCTCCTTCAAGTTCAGATTGCCACATCATCACCATCAGAACATTAAAGTCAAATTGTGATCAACATTTCAGGCATATTTGCTTTCAACAAAAGCAAATTAATTTAAAGTTAAAGTGTAAGCATAGTAGGCATATTTGCTATATGTTAACATTGTTAAATGAGTGTGTGTCTCAAGAGTATTATACCTCTCTGACTCTTTTACTCTGAGCAGTTTGTATAAAGTGTGTGTGGCTGGGCCACGTAGGCTAGCTAGAAGTTGACAAAAATAAAACATGTGGCTTCTTACTTGGCTGATGCAGAATCAAAATATGCAAGCTAGGTCATGGGAACTTGCTGTAGACTATATTTAAATGTTTTTAGCATAGCTGTGATGAAAATGGTGCTTATTCAAACTGATTTATCTACAGGTGTCTGAAGTATGAATTTAAAAGGCATCTGGCACAGTTGACCTGTAATTATTATTCGGATCTGTCATCACAGATATCCCTCTAATTCGGTGTAACCAATCCTAAACTCCTGTGTGTACATTATTCATTCTACTACAACCTCCCTCTCCTTTTACATTTGGCTCTTTGCCACCAAAAGATCGTTCTGATTTGCTTTAATTTTGGCTTCTGGACTATTAATTAGTGTAGTATTCAAAATACATTTAATTAATGGCTTTCTAATTGGAATAAATAAACTTGTATATTTCATCCCCAGATCTTTATGTAAACAATATTATTGGGATTCATGTAATCTTCCATTTAACTTTCCTCCAGTGCCTGGGCATTTAGTTCAGTGTATGGAAACAGCAATTTTGACTTCGAAATTTAAACAAGGATCAAGCCCAAGTTGGTACTTGAATTAAAAAAAACAAGGTACACACACTGGGATGAAGGGCAGGCAGAAGGAAGAGAGAAGAAAGAAGGAAATTGCAAACATCTTCCATAATGTGCCCAAGGAATGTAGCCATTTGGTGTCAAAGTCAACTCAAAAGGCATCTTTGTTTATATATACATATTTGGAAGATTCTAATGTGTATATTGGAATAAGTTTTCAATTCAGTTGTGTAACCTCAATTTGGTGTTTCAAAGATATGTCTGATACCACCATCAGTCCCTAACTTTAATGCTTTGGTGACCAGAATCATTTCCACTTAAGAGTTTGACAAGGTGCTCGTGCAAATAGTGTATTTAGGGGACAGTGGGATCCCATATTTTGAACAAACATTTGAATTGTTTTGGAAATTACAATTAAGCCTATTTTAAACTTACACTAAAGTGGAATGTGTATTACTGTGTACCAGATGGATGAAGTTGGTGCTGTAGAGATAATTCTATTTCAGGAGAGTATACAGGTGAAAATAAGTTTCACTACTGATCTCTTTCTGGAGATCTTGGCCCTGCTTTGGTAAGAAAAGTGATGGCCAAGATTGATTCCAAGATCCGGAATAAGACTTGTTTATTAAAAAGTAGTGATATAGTGAGCAGGAAGACAAAAGGATTTGAAGTTTCCCCAATCTCAAGGTCATTTTGTAGAATAAGGATTCCCTTTCCCATGCTGTATGGTTTATCAAGTGAAAGATTAAGGACAGTGGTCTAGTTATCATAAAGAGACTCCAATGAAGCAAAAATAGCTGCACATCTCAATCCCAGGCTGACCAATATCCCATGGCTGAAAATTATTGAGATCTGGGTAAGGAGGAACAAGCTTAAATTCAACTTGTTGAATTTAAAGAGTGACTCTATGTTTTTGGCTATGAAATTTCCATCTTTAGTTTTGAATGAGATATAATTTCCCCAGAAAGAATTGTTGTGCAATTTTAGGAACCTCCTAGATTCACAGCTCCTGTTTGAGGAGGCCATGGGTTCTTTCCCCCATATATGCCTGGTGCATGAATTCCAGCCCTTAGACTAGGAATCCTTTTTCACAATTGTTCATGCCTTTGTCACTTCATGTTTGGACTATTGCAGTGTGCTATTTATGGGATTATAATAAAAGACCACTTGGAGCTGGATCAAAGTATAGTGATAGGGACATGTACTGACACATCTCAATATCCCATGTAACTTCCATTCCATTACATGAGAGCCTTTAGTTATCAGTAAACCTCTGGGTACAATTCAAAGTGTTGATTGTGACACATAAAGCTCTTAATGAAATAAGATTTGTATCTCAGAAATACTATTTTTCTCCCAATGTTTCAATTCCTATCCAGTAAGAATTGAGAATTGGCATGCTCCAAATTCCATATTTAAAACGGTGTCCATTGATGGGAGTTAGACTTCTCAGGCCAGGGTGCCTGCCATCTGGAATAGTTTCCCTGTGGTAAATTCTTTTTAAAATGTGCTGTTTTTTTGACTGTAAGTAGTTAATAATATGTAGGGTGCTGCCATGTGTTGCACTTTTGTGCATGATGTTGCATAATGTTGACAAGTGTAATTTGGACATTCTCCTCCACGCTGCGATGAGAATCCAGGAATGGGATATGACTGCTCCCTCTGATGTCATCAAGCTGAGTCTGCCATAGTATAAAAAGCCAGCCTCTGCTGTTAGCCCCAGCTTTTTGACTCAGCTCTTTCCACATCAATGAGCTAGTGTCTCTGGAAGTTTTGCATACTCAGTAGCAGCATCGAAATAGCAAGGAAAGAAGAAAAAACATCATCAGCACAGTTCCCCGGGACCTGGTAGAGCTGTGCCATCCAGGAGAGCAGGGGTCTGCTCTCCTGCAGCATCGAGGCTTTGGCACTGACTTCAGCTCGCTCTTTCAGCAGAGCCTCCCACATAGTTTCTCTCAGCGCGATCCTGGAACAACCACTCCACAGTTGATTTTTGAAGCACTGTTATCTGTGTCTCTCAGTGTCAGGATTCCAGCAGTTACTCCAATTAAATCATGAGCCTCGAGCCACACTCCCAAAACTAAAAAGGATTTATTTGAAGTTGACATTCTGGCATTAGCCTGGGCGTAGCCAACTCTGAGACACGTAATTCACTGTCACTCTTGATCCTGCTTCCCCACACTACCCCTCTGGGTGTATCATCCAATGAAACACATCCATAGCCAAGAGTCATCAATCATGCTCTACAATTAGATTTTTGCAGAGCAGAAGCTTCAGTCATCTAATCAGTCCTGAAGAAAATATGAATAGAATGTACTTTTGATTCCACCCTGCTGCCTGCTCTTTGAAACTCCACCCCCTATAAAACGTGCATACAAAATGTTTTATGAGTTGATACTCAGCTGTTTTCCCAAGCCGCTATGATCACTCGGGGTCTTTCCTAGACCTAAGGAGCATGTTCTTCAATGAGGTGATTCTTACGCATAAATTAATACCTGTAAATAATGCATGAATTATTGTTATAAGATAAGCACTACAAATTGCTGTTATTGAGTGATATATTTTTTATGTTTTTAATGTAATAAATGTTCAATCAAGTTTGAATAGGCCTCAAATTAGAGCAGCTACCTTTGGGCCTCACAGGAGAACCAGCTTACCTGGCCCAGGCATTAAGGCAACACGTTCTTAGAGGAAGCTCACAGCGCCTCTTGTGTTGATCCTTCTGGCAACATGGAGAGTGATAGGGCCCATTCTGATCACCCTGGCCTTGATGAAGCCCATTATTCAGAGGCACCCATGAGAAGAGAAAGCAGTGAGGCCATTCTGCAAAAAGGGAACCTGCAGACAAAATTAGAACCAAGGCCTTTGCGCCCAAGAAGGTGTCAAAATCCAAACTCGGGGCTGAAAAAAGGCATGCTGCATTGGAAAAACCATTTGCCAAGATGAGAAGGCGGAACCAACAATCCTTTCAATCAGCAGAATTGCAGGTCTGTCCAGAGGCTGTGACCTGGGCAGGGGAGGGTGAAACTAATTCTACCAGCCATCTACAAGCATAGTCCCCAGAGAGAGTAGATGAAGACATTTTCCCCAAGATTTGAGTAAGTCTGGACCTAACTCCAGACAGGCAGTCTTGGTTCCAGGAACTTCCAATCCTCAGGGTTATATGACACAGGTTGGCCAAGCCTTCGCCCACTGGATCCTCCCACAAGCAGCAGACCTAATGATATCAAGGACATGGTTTCGGTGGCCATCAGATAGGGTCTAGCTGAAGGGTTTCAACAACTCCTTCATCCTTTGGGAAGGGTTCAATCCTTATTCCCTGCCTTTTCTCAGGGGGTCCCTCCTACCCAGAGGGTGTTTCCTAGACCCCATGAGTATAGTTGCCCTTCCACCCATTTTGAATGGGGTGACTATGAGGATAGGGACTATATAAATCCTTCAGAACATAGTCACTCCCCTACATCAGAGGAGGAGGAAGGCGAGATCAGGGTTTCTAATCTGTCAGAGGAGGAAAGGCTTAGGCCTGAGCAGCCCTCCTCTGCACTCCTACAGAGCTGGAAGATGTACTCAAAGCTGAAGACGAGAGGTCTGAACAGACCCTCAAGCGCACCCACCAGGCCGTGGCTTGGGCGGTCCGGGCCTCTATGGTAGCAGAGGTTATCGCTACGCTGGCTGCATCAACTGCAAGATCGTTTGCCAATGACTGATTTCAGGTCTCACCAAGATCTGAATAAGATAATCATGGTGGCACAATTTATGGCTGACGCCACTTTAATCTCGGCAAAATTTGCCTCAAGGTCATTGGCATCCTTGGTGGCAGTGAGATGTCTTCTGTGGCTGTGAAATTGGCAGTCAGACTCTCATCGCAAATGGAAGCTGGCATCAGCTCCATGGTCTGGTGAGAAACTGTTTGGGGAGGGCCTGGACCCTTACCTGGTGAGACCAGGGACAAAAGAAAGGTCGTTTCATTGGGTTAGGTTAGAGTAGGAATGTTGTCCCGCTCCATACTTCTGACCTTCCTCCTTTCAGTCTGAGTCCAACATTCACCAGAAGCAGCAACCTGAGAGTGTGGGCAAGCAGCAGCAGTTTGCTGGTAAATGGCCCTTTCGAGGAGGAGGAGGTTGTCCATTCTGACACACGAAGTGACTGCCTTCCCTCCTCCCATTGGAGGCTGTCTGGCCTTCTTCGCCTCCGGATGGGAGGAGTCAACATCAGACGCCTGGGTGCTCAAGACAGTGAGGTTGGATCTTCAATTCGAATTCCTCTCCCCCCCCCAAAGTTTTTTGTTTGCTGTCCAATATCTCAGGACAGGTCCAAACATTTGTGGAATCGGCCATTCATTATCTAGTGGACATAAGGGCCATACAGGCGATTCCAGTGAATTAATGGGGACTAGGGTTCTACTCAGCTCTTCGTGATCCCAAAGGTCTCGGGGGGTGGAGAGCAATTCTCGAATTCAAGTCTTTGAATAAGTTCATTCCCTACAGGTGTTTCACGTTGCAGTCCCTACATTTCATCCTAGAGATTGTTCGGGAGGGTGACCTCCTCTCATCCATAGGCCACAGAGGCAAACCTCCATATTCCTAACTGGCTCCATCACTGCCAGTTTCTGCACTTCCGTTACAACAACACTACCAGTACCGGTCCCTTCCGTTCGGCCTCTCATCAGCCCCCAGGGACTTCACCAAAATCTTGGTAGCTTTGGCAGCATCTCTTTGAGCTCTACCGGTGAGGGTCCAATGCTAGCTAGATGACATCCTGATCCATTCATCTTCGATCCACTTCACCCTTCACAACCTTCAGTCCATGATGCGGCTCCTGCAAGATCATGGGTTTTCCATCAACTTTAAAAAAATTCATCTGCTTCCAATGACCTGGTTTCTTCATCTTGGGGCGATCATTGGCACGACTCTCCTTGCAAGGTCTTTCTGTCCCCAGATTGGAAGGAGAGTCTAAACGACCTGATCCACCAGATTCGACAGCAGCACACAGTTCTTCTGTCTCTCCTGTCCCAGCTCCTTGGGAAAGTGATTTCCTGTATTGGCATCTTACTGTGGGCCCGTCTTCATGCCTGGGCTCTGCAATGGTTCCTGCTGCCATTTCAATGGGTGGGAACCAGCTTCTCTACCATCAGAGTCCGAGTTCCTCCATTCTTTCTGGTGGTGGCCTAACCCAGGCCATCAGGAAAGGACAATTTTTCAAGGAACTGAAGAGGATCATGATCATGAGAGATGCCCAGTCTTTACAGCTGGGGAGGTTCATCTACAAAGCAACATAGCTCAGGGGAATTGGTCCCAGACAGACAGGTCCTGCTCCATCAATTGGCTAGAACTCAAGGCATTTTCCTGGCTCTAAAACACTTCCGGGACAAGGTGAAGGGGTCCCACGTGTTGGTCATGACAGACAATGTGGTCGCCAAGGCCCATGTCAACAGATGGGGACCAGGTCCAAGGCCTTGATGTGGGAAGCCAAATGTCTGAGGCAGTGGGTGGAGAGACACCTTCTATCCCTCAGAGTAGACCACATCTTGGGGGTCGACAACACCCAGGCTGACTGGCTGAGTCGGACCAAGGTCGACCACTCAGAGTGGAGTCTCCACCCATTCTTGTTCCAGGAACTTTCCGACAGATTCAGATCCCCAGCAGTAGACCTATTTGCCACTCCCCAGAATGCACAGGTAGTCAGATTCTTTACCAGGTGGGCTTCCAGTGGTGCTTCCGTCAAAGATGAACCAGAGACCGTGATTGTGTGTGGCTTTGATCTGTGCTTTTTCTGTTGGAGGGGTCCTCAAGGGACTGGATTCATCTGACCCTTGGAGGGGTGGGGAAGAGGGGGAGACCACCAGCTGGGTTGAGGGGAGCTACATCTCCCCTCCCTGGCTTGGTATACTCTCCTAGAAGATAGGGAGATGTGGCAGTTTAATGGCTGCCCTGAAGATGGGAAGCTTTGGGACAAGTATGTGCTGGAGTGGTGAAGAAGACTTTGAATGCTTTTTGACAACCCCTAAAATCAGAAAGAAAGAGTCCTCATTTGGAAGAGTGGTAGCAGCGAATGGGAAATAAAAGGAAAATATAAAGTAAATAAAAAAACGGAAATAAAAGAACTATAGGAAACCAGAGACTAAATTTGGAATAATATACAGAATTGGGCACTAATTAGGCATTGGATAAAATGCTGGACTTACCTGGAATGAATAAAATTTAATGTTAATACAACGGAAAAGAGAATTTAAAAAAAGAACTTTGAAAATTGAAGAAATATAGAGCGCCATCTAATGGTTAGAGATATTTCCTCTTCTATGATTTTATGGAAAATTACTGGTTCTATAAATATGTGAAAGAGAAAAGAAATGAAATAAAAGATTAGTAGCATAACAAGAACCCTGGAAGTCTTTTAAAAAGTGGGGATTGCAGCAAACTATAAATGAATGTAATATTTTGGGACTGTTTGGTGTTGACTGTGACAAGAAAACAGAAGAAAGAGAAAGTGAGATAAAAGGAGACTTTTGGCAAGGACCATAACAGAAAGTTTGACTTTTAATAAAATAAAGAATAACTCAAAAGATTAAAGAAATGGAAGAAATAAGCAAAGAATTTAAGTCGGAACTGCAAACTGTGAGAGGAATGTTAAAAGAAAGAATGAGACTACTGGATATATTTGTTGGCAAAGTAATGGCGTTGCAGTTAGTAGAAGAACAAAGAAAGTTCAGAGAGGAGGTGTTAAAGGATAAGGAAAGCAGCCCAGATGAATATGGAGAACAAGGGCCATTGCCAAAAGACATAAAAGGATTTAAAATAGAGGTATTAAAGACAGAGGCAACAAATAAAAGACAAAACGCTCCCAATACTAAGCAAAAGACGATTCAATACAATTCTGTATTGAATACAGAAGCCTGATGAGGGCAGATGAGATTCTGCCGAAACGTTGCTACAACTTTAAAAGCACAACTATAATGACGTGGGAAAATACCCGAACAAAGCTGAATACCGTGTGTGTGTGTGTGTGTGTGTGTGTGTGTGTGTGTGTGTATTGTATACAAATTTTACTGTTATGAATCCTTTCCTTTTTATATATACATATCCTAAAATAGGTAATTGACTATTCAAATGATATTAGAAAACAGAATATGACAAATTTGGGGAAAGTCAAAATATGAATTATAGGCTATGGAAGCCAAAAGGGAAACTTAACTTTCTGTTTTCTTTTTTTTTCCATTGGTACATATGAAATATAAAATGTAATTGACTATAGAAAGGATATGAGAAAATAGAAAACATGATAAATTAGAAGGGGTCATGTGGAAATATAAAGTATTTATAATGAGAGTATTTTTTATGATTAAAACGGGAATGAAAATATATTAAAATATATAGATAAACTTTGGCTAAGTGGAAAGAAAGAAAAAACATGATTATTATATAATTATAAGAAAAGCAAAGATAAAGTGAGAGATATTAAGTTACTATTGTGATTTTTTTATAGATATATACATTTTAAAATATACAGTTGATTATTTAATGGATAATAGAAATGTATAATGAGAGTACTTCATTATAGTATTTACATACAAGCCATGCCCAGCCAGTCACATGACCACCAAACCACACCCACAAATTAGGCCATGCCCACATAACCAGTTAGTAGTCTCTAGGATTTATAATTATGAGTTTGATGGTCCATGAGGTCCAAAAGGTTCTATTATATATTGGCCTAGAGAAAATTAAGGATGATAACTATGTATAAAGCAAAATAAAATAGGTGGTAAGCTGAAAATGGCAATAATAGGGAATAAAGAATTGAAAATATATGTGTGGATGAAATGATATTGATACTGAATTAATGAATTAAATATGAAATGGAAATTTATTTAAAATAAGTGGAATGGATAATGACATGAGGTGATATACAAGATGGATGGAAATGTAAGTATGACTATGTATAAACGTTGTAATCTGGAACCACATTGCTCACATGAAGAGATATGTAAAAAATAAAAATCTCTTTTGGAAAAAAAAGATTATTCACCAGATTTCCTATTAAGGGAGCGGAGGAGACCAATGCACTTCAGAGCAGATGACTTCCAGGTCTCCTCTATGCCTTTCCCCTCTTCCTATCATTCCGGCCGTACTTTGGAAGATGTTGGAGGAAAAGGCGGAGCTGATACTTCTGGTGCCTGATTGGCCCAGGAGGCTCTGGTTTGCCGACCTGGTGAATCTGTTTGTTGCCCAATCGTGGAAAATCCCAGCCAACAGGATTTCCCTCCACCAAAGAGCCTTACTCCCTGGACTATCAGTGGTTACGGTTTGCCATATGACATTTGAATGGAAATCTCTGAAGGACACTAATCTACCAGACAAGGTGATTCAAACTGTCCAGGCATCTCGTAAGCCTTCAATCCACCGCATCTATGATGCCACCTCGAGGGCCTTCTGTAGTTGGTATTTGAAGGCGGCCCAGGACCCCACATCTGCTTCAGTTGTAGATGTGCTGATGTTCCTCCAGGATGGTCTAGATAAAGGACTCGCCTAACACTCTTCACTGTTAGGTGGTGGCTTTGTCATCAGTGTTGTCATGGGAAAATTCTTCTTTGTCCCACCATCCATCAATTCACAGATTTTTGAAGGGAGCCTTCAATCTTCATTCCCCCAGTAGTTCATAGATATCCCACTTGGGATCTCCAGAAGGTACTCCAGGCCCTGACAGGACCCCCGTTTGAATCTTTGAGATTGGTGAGCCTACGTTTTTTGATGCTCAAGGTGGGCTTTCTGGTGGCTATAATAACATTGCCCAGAAGGGTTTCTGAGTTGGCAGCTCTCTCAGTGATGCAAGATTTGTGCATCTTTCACGAGAACAGAGTAGTTTTATGTTTAGACCATTCTTTTGTTCCAAAGATTAATTCTTGGTTCCACAGGGCATAAGACATAGTCCTACCAGATTTCTGCCCTAGGCCTCAACATGAGTTGGAACACAAGTGGCATATGTTGGATTTGCGGAGAGCTCACTGTATCTATGTTAAACGTACTGCTACATTCGCAAGACAGAAGTGATGTTCATGTCCTTCCAACCGGCTTCCTTGGGAAGTAAGGCTTCCTCATCCATGATGAGCAGATGGATCAGGGCATGTATTTCCACTGCCTACAAGACTTTATCTCTTCCAGTTCCCAAGAAGCTCACAGCTCACTCTCCTAAGAGTGCAGCGACCTCAGCTGCCTGGGCTACCCAGGCGTTTTATCAAGGAGATCTGCAGGGCTGCTACCTGGGTATTGCCTTCTCCATTTATCCAGCACTGTCAGCTGGACTCCTTCGCCTTTGCAGAAGGAGCATTTGGGAGAAGGATGCTCCAGAAGGTTCTTCCAGTGTTGGACTGAACCCTTCCTTGGACATGGAGGCTTTGGTATGTCCCATTCCTGGACTCCCGTCGCAGCATGGAGGAGAATGGGCGTTGGTATATTTACACTGAGAATGCCCTTTCTATACAAGCTGCTAGAGAGTCCCACCCTGTGTTCATCTGGTCTTGGTTGGGAAAGGTTCTTTTCACTGTTTTATCTTCCAGAGACACACTAGATCTGTCAAGTTTCTTCACCAAAAAGCTGGGGCTAGCAGCAGAGGCTGGCTTTTTATACTGTGGCAGACTCAGCTCGATGACATCAGAGGGAGAAGTCATATCCCATTCCTGGACTCTCTAGCAGCATGTATAGAAAGGGCGTTCTCAGGTAAATATATCAGTGCCCAATTTAAAGCAGCACTTTGATGGCCAAACACAAAATATCAGCAGCTAGGGATTTTGAATGAATTACTTTCTGCATATTTATTCTCAGAATTGCAATAAAATAGACATAGTGACTTCCAAATGTATATTGAATGCTTAGGATCACACTTAAAGCTGTCACTTTATTTTATAGCATGATCCACTAACATTCAGTGTTGATATATACCTATTAGATTAATATTACTGTGAAATTTTCTTAGATTTTGGGAATTTTAGCTATGTATTCAAGACAAAAATTCTGATCTGGGAAAGATGGCATAACTTGATAACGCTTGTAATATTTTTATTCCATAGTGGCTTACTCTATTTATACCTTTATTAAGATCTTTTTCCCCATTTGGTCAAACTTTTCAAATAGTGTCTTACATTTTTGGCTGTGGGTTAGCTTAAATTGGATGCCTTTCTCTGTTCAACTTAAAAACAAGCCCACAATGCAGCCAAACATAACATTTTATTCTAATGCAATATTTCTTTCCAATATTCGCCACCCCTTACAAGGTCTTTACAATGTATAAAATTTGGATGTGATTCAGAGAGAGTTTTTTAAATATAATTTATATATATTTTTTATAATTTTATAATTTTTTATATATATTTTAATATATCCTCTTAACATTTCACTGTCCTCCTTTTTATTTTGTTTTAAATTTTCTTGCAGGTTATTAGATTGAGTTGAGTGACCTGGACACTTTTTATTTTAAAAAATGTAGGGTTGTTCTGGGTGTAATTATTAAATACCTGTCATTCTAGTGTGTGTACAAGTAGAAACTGGAAAGTATATTTGATCCTCAAAAAACTTGATTTTTTTTAAAAGTTTTATAGAATGTATTTTTTGCTAAGTAAAAAAAATTTATAAGAGTAATTTGAATTTGAAATATAAATTGTAGTAACAGTGTAACATCACAAAATTAGTGGTTACGTGTAATATGTGGAAATCACCAGACTGAATTAGAAAACAGAATTTGAAAAATAAACAGAGTAAAAGGTGATTTATGACTATGTCATAGTGACAGTTCCCCTGCTATGCCTTATAATTGATTAGGTGTCACCAAGTCAATGTAAACTATTGCAAGCCACACAGGTGTGTGGTCTGTCCCCAACCTGGTCCTTGCGATCTTCTAGTTTTGCATCCTTTGCCACTGTAATTGAATTTATCCCAACATACTGGTGATTGTTTTCTTCTCTTTGTAATTAGAGACAGAATGTCTGTGAATATTAGATAGTGTAGAACATGACCAAGAAGGTGCTGTTGCTTTAGTGACTTGCTTGATCAAAGCAGGAAGAGAGTGTGAGACTAAATAGCCCTTTGGATTCCTCTAGGTTGGCAATTTTTTGTTCGTGATCAACAGTTAGAATTTGCTTTTGGTTGAATTAGTTACTAAAAATACACTCTTCCTCCACATAGTGTTCTAGAAAGGAGTAAATATTGGATAGGAAGTTAAATATATATGTTTTAGTGCATAATGATCTGCTGTTATTCTTTAAATTGTAGGTTTTTGTATATGCTGGATTATTGTTACTTTTACTTATTATAGTTTGTGAGCTTTTCACTCACAAGAGCTACAACATTCTGTGCATTATTATAGTTGATGTACTTCTTTCCTGTAGATGTAAGGTTTTGAAATTTTATTTATGGTGACTTTGAGTATTTAAAAAGCTACATGCTAGGCAGAAATTCAGTTGGTACAGCTATTCATGCCATGGACATTCTGTGAGGAAAAGAGCTGTACTTGTTTAACTGTTGATTACATGCCAAAATCCAATGTCAGGAGACATTTGGCTAAGCCTGGCTAAAATAAAGTTGAACCACCAGATTGTTTTAATGCATGATGGGAAACATGGATGAGTGGGCAAAATATGATAGAAAACTTGGTAGAATGTGAACCTTGTTGGAAAGCTTTTAAAGCCTGGCCAAAATCTTGTAACAAGAACCCCAATTTAATTAACTGTAGATACTTTTTATCAATAAACTCTGTTTTCATATCCATACCTAAAATAGCCAAGAAATCTTCTAAATAAAATATGTTTCCTTTTTACATGATTATTTATTGACGTTATGTTGGTTTGAACTTATTTCCTGAAACATAATCTGGAATAATATTTAAAGAAAAGTATTTATTATTACAGAAATAATTTATTTAAATATGCACTCTGTAAGAGGATTTCTTAAAATACAGTTCTTCCTGTTTATATTAACAAAGTATTGGTTAATGTGAAATAGTCCTCTTGGATAGATTTCTTATTTATGGCTTATGCTTTTGAAGATGTAAACTACCTTTCTACCAGGCAGTTAACTTCTTAAGAATTTTTATAAGTTTAATTTCCTCTTTAAAATCAAATTTTATTTGAGGTAGGTACCATTGCCCTATATTTAATTCACCTTTTGAAAACTGAACAGCATGAGGAATGAATATAACTCTCATGCCCTTAAAATACAGCATTTCCAGACAGGTACCTGAAATGTAGGAGTCCACTCAATTTAGTGCCTTTTTCAGTTGCTGCAGTTGTATAATTGTGGGTTTTCTCTGTGAGTATGGCTAAGAATTCTTATTTTTGGAGTGGCATTTTACAGATGTTTGGCACAGAACTTTAGTGGCTTGCTCATAGTTTCTAGATCATGATTTTATATTTCCTTGCCCACTTTTTTTGGGGGGGGGCAGGGGTTGGAGAGGGATGGAAACCATATATTTTTGTCATTCAGAGATTTACTAAAGTCATGTAGGAATAGAGGCCTTTGTTTCAGTTGCTTTATGGAAAACAAATCAAGGTGGCTGGCTCAGTAGATTCATTCATCTTCAAATTAAAATAGTTTACCTTCTCTTTTCTAAAAGTATACTTAACAGATAATCAGCTATGTATTCCCTTGCTAATTCAAATTTTCTTATATCCATTATATATGGGGAACTTTTTAAAAGTTCGGTTATCAAGGATAAAAGTTAAAGTAATACCTCTTAGTTTTGATGAAAAAGCTAGATGATTTAGCAAAATAGCAAGATGCTCTTATAGTTGGTCCAAATCAAAATTGATACCAATGAGTAAAAAATACCTATTCATTTAAGGAATAGCTATTTGTACTGGATCTATTACATAATTAGGTATGTGTGTACCAAAGGACATAATTCAGTAACAGTTAATAAACAGATTTCTTCAGATATTAATAGATGGGAGCCATTAAACTCATTACAATTTGGGGAAAGATGAAAGATGATTAAATGATGAAAAATAAAATTAATTTATATTCTGAGGAAATTCAAATTTATATACCTGGAAAATATCTTCAGAAAATATATCCTTTGTTTAGAACATTTCTGTGGTACTCTAGAAAATTCAATTACTATTTAATGCAGGAGGATTTTGGTTTTTCATATGTGGAATTATATTACCATGCTTAACTATTATCAAGTATTAACTATTGATTTGGGCCACTTTGTAATATACATATATAGTAACTTTATTGGCTGGACAAGATTTAACTATTGAAACTCTGGTACTTTGGGGAACAATTGCATCCATTAGAAAATTATGAAATGTAATGTGTGGTTTTTTTTTAAAATCGCCCATTTTTCCATGCCAAATTTTGCTGGGATTGTCATTGTTAAGCAATGCACTCATGTAACATTGTTTTACAATTGCATCACTTAGTAATGAAAATTTTAGTCCTGGTTATCATTCTTAACCAAGCTCTACCTGTATTCCTTAATTGTCTGACAATTTTGGAGAAACTTTTTCTACAATGAGGAAATTACTTGAAAATTTTGGTAAGTTAAGGAGTGGTAAACTGGTATTTTAGTGTAAAGTATATTGATAATAATACATCTCTTCCTGCCCTTCTCATTCACAGGTTGTCAAGATGAGAAAAGAAGTGAAGAAAATCAGAGTTTTAACAATTCGAAAACTAACAAGGCATATTGCTAAACTGAAGGGAAAAAAGTAAGTTTAATTCTTTTTTGTACTTCTATGATTTTTGTATAGAATAAATGGGAAAATATAATTGTGTCTGATTTCTGACCATGTAAGCTGTTATATTGGTGGAAGAAGGCTAATTCAAGTCAAACATGTCCTCATGTTTTGTATGCTTTTAACATTTAAATTATAGTACCTGAAATCCTATTTTATGATAGTTTGATAGTCATATATCAGAATGGGTTAGTGGTCTGTATGAAAGCATAACATGTAAAAAATTGTAATGGCCATAAATGACCTTACATGAAATCAAGTATTTTTTTAAAAAAAATTTTTTAAGTCTTTTTTAAAAAAGACTCTGATTTTAACATTGTACAGTGTGATAATCTTTACAGAATAGTAGGCTATTACTTTAGTGGGCATGCATTTATCGGAAACTATTAATACTGACCAGAAAATACATTAATTTTAGAACAAGCAGACCTAGACAAATGTCAATTCCTTATAGAGAACAGTTGTATTATGTCTGAGTCTGATATAGTTGGAAGAGAGTTAAAAGAATATATGCTGCTTTTATTGCTTTAACAGCCACATTTGACTTGTTTTCACATTTCTTACTTAGAATCAAACTTGCTTCCAGTTCAGTTAAACTTTTTTTTAAGTAAAACATTTTATGAAAATATTTCAGTTCTAATTAGATAGCAAGGAACAGTTAACTCTCTAACAGTTATTGTTACTTTAGGATCAAGAAGGAAGAATATTTATGCCTATTATTATGACTTGTTGCACATTTGTTAGATATTTAGACTGAATTTGACATCTTTTTCTACCTATTGAGTCTTTTCATATTATGTGAAGATGATGATGATTAGATTCAGCTAGGTCACCCAACATTGCAATTTTTCTACTTTAGTTCCTCTTGATGATACTGCAATAGCAGAAGAAAATTAAATTTGTTTTTAGCACTTGTCTCTTAAGGTATTTCTTTAAACTGTTTGATCTATCATTTTAATTACAAATATATTTAAAAAGCTGATTTTTTATGCAAAATGAAGAATTGTCCCCATAAAACTTTGTCTCATATATTTAAATGTTATGTTGTATTTTTAATTATTAACAATTAAGGCAAAATGAAATTATATTTGTTACATATGCAATCCAAAATTTTAAATATCCTTTTATTCCAAACCTGGGCATTCTATGGCCCATGGCTATCCCTTTCTGGCCCATAGTGATGGCAGCTCTATTGGTTTGACCCTCCACAATAGTCCCAGTTTCACATATGTCCCCTTGGGAAACTTAATTGCCTGCCCTTGTTAGTATTGCTGGAGATAAATTATCTATAAATATGGAAAGAAAATACATCCCGAACGTTTTTAAAATAGTTATTTTCATAGTTGTAAAAGTACTAATATTTATTTATATTACTCTGCTAGTTTCCAAACACTTGGAATGTAATTCAAAAGAACATGCCTAGCAAGCATCACAATAAATTTAATACCTGAAATAACTTCTTCTTAAAAGGGAGACATTAGTAGAATTCCCCATCATATGAATATGGGTGTCTTTTGAGAAGTATATCTCTAACAGTTAACTGATCTCTTTGTGCTTAAAAAGATTTATAGGTTTCCAGTAAAAATAACATTCTATTCAAGCAGGTGAGTTCTAAGTTAGGACCATGAATATAAAAAGTTGCAATTAAATTTGGAGATACTTTTGATAATATTGTAAATAAAACCATTGATTGGTCCTTAAAGTCATAGAAGCACCTAAAACTTAACAAAGCAAGTACGTGTAAACAATTACATAACTTTAAAAAGAACTTAAACATAATTATTAAATGTACTGTGTTAACAGACATCCTTTCATGGTAAAACATGTATGTAGCTATATTAGGCCTGCATGAAATATATATTTTGGAATAATATACATACACACATACATATACTAGGCCTGAACATATGGCCCATGAGACACATGCTACCCACAACCAGCCTTGTGCAGCTCACCAGTGTTCTTTGAAAAGTAACCAATTCATTACAGCCCAACATCACCATCACCTTGGCTTTTGTACCACTTCTACCCTATAGAGCACCTCCAAGCCTCACAGACATTGCCAGCTCTATTTCTGCTGGTGTGAAACAGCTGACTGGCATGCCAGTTATTATTTGTGGCCCGCAATTATTTTTTAAGGTATCAATCTGCCAGTTCCACTCTATAAGTTGTGCAGACCTGAGAAACACTGTCATTTGCATGCTAGTAAAATAAACACAGAGGATAATCCAACACAGATTAAATTCCTACTTGGAAAAAGAAATACTAGGTTTTCAAAACAGCTTTAGAGAAGACAAGAAACACAAGACATTATAACCAATGTATAATGAATAATTGAAAAAGCCAAAGAATAGCAAAAAAGAAACCTGACAAAGCAATGATTGTGTTGATGATGTTAAGCTGTTGATGTCAGGTTGTCAGCCTTAGGAAAATGGGAACACCAGAACAATCTCATTGTCCGCAGGTGAAATCTATAGGCCAGGAAGGTATACTATGAATACAACATAGTGAAACAGACTGACTCCAGTTGGTAAAGAAATAAGAATAGGCTGCATTTTATCCTTTTATTTATTCAACCTATATGCTGAATATATATTAAGTAAAGCAGGATTGGAAAAAAATTGAGCATGATTTTAAAATTAGAGAAAGAAATATCAATAATCTGCTCTATGCTGATGACACTACTGGGACAATGCAGTAGTGCATTAATAACAATATAGAACCCCTCTGCAAGTTCTATTAATAAAAGTTGAAGAACAAGGTGAAAAAATGGGACTAAACTTAAATATAAAAATCTAAATATAATAGTAGAACAATCAACCTTAGAATTGACCTTAAAGCTACTAAAGTGATACATACCTTCTGAGTTTTAGGCTCAATCATCAATAACATAAACAAGCAGTCAAGAAGTAAGCCACAGACTAGCACTTGTTAGAGTAGCCATAAAGACCTTGGAAAAAATATTGAGATGCCAGATGTGTCTTTACTTACAGAGATCAGAATTCTGATATTCTATGAAAGTGACACTATAAAAGCATATATTAAATTGTGAAGAAATAGGATAGAAAGAGTATTGATGCCTTGGAAGTTTGGTATTGGAGAAGAATCCTGAGAATGCATAGACAGCCAAGAAAACAATCAAAGGATTGTTCAACAAATCACCCAGAGTTCTTATTCAAAACACGTGTAAAATATTTTACTTCAAAAGCTAGGTCTTTTTGACGTTAGTCATCACAAGAAAACCTGAAGGACCAGGTCAGGGACAGATCACTATGGAGGAAAACCTATGTGGCTACTAATAGTTAAAAACAATTTGATCACATATAATCAATGAATCATATACAGATGATCCTTGTCTTATGATCAGTTGCTTAATGACCATTTCAACTTAAAATAGACATAAAACTACTTACAACCCATCCTTGAAGTTAGGACTAACGTGTCTTCCTGTGTAGTCACGTGATTACATTTCAAGCTCCTGGCAATCAGCTCACATTTATGATCCGTTGCAGCATCCTGAAAAATAGTAGAAAATGTCCATTAATATACTGGATTTGCTTAATGCCTGCAGTGGCTTGATTTACAACCATGTAAAAATGTAAAATTGAGTCATATCACATGTTGACCTGTTTAACAATCTTAGTAACTTTTAATGATCCAAATTCTGGACTCAATTGTCATTGTAAGTCAAGAACTATCTGTATTGTTATGCACAGTGTATAACATCAAGCATTCTTACAGTTTTAAACATAATTTATTGTCTATAAAATAATAATATGCCAATTGATAGATGATAGAGCTTTGGAAACCAATTAGGTGGCTTTTCAGAGCACTACTCCACATGACAAAGGTTGCAGCTTTGTCAGATCTTCAAAGGTAATACTGTGAGCAAAGCGTTTCCCTAAATGGCTTAAGAAAGGTGGGGAGCATAGAAGATAAATGTTTGTGATCACATATGTAGGTATGTGATACAATATGAAGTACATGCCTTTCTTTTTTAGGGGTAGTAAAGATGCAGTGTTGAAAAATCACAGACGTGCGCAGAGATTACTGGAAGAAATTCATGCTATGAAGGTAGTGCCATGCCTATTGTAAACAGCTCAAATTGCATGCAATTTAAATTCTACATATAGTTTGAAACTTTTGGTTTTCAAAGCTTTTTCATTTAAGTGAGCTTGTGGTTATAGCTCTTGTATATGCCAGGTTTGTCTATTTATGTCTGAGAAACGACCAGACTGTAAATTTGATGAGACACTACTGTAAAAAATTTTTATTTATTTTATTTATTGTTTATTGGTATAATTGTCAAGGTGATAGTCAAGTTTGATTTTAAGTGTTCCAAAATTACATTTTTCCAACATTACTATGAATCTCAGACTCCGTTCTTGAGGTAAACGGTTTTGTTAAGTGTGGCTGCTGCTTAAAAGCATGGATGGCTATTACAGTGGGTGACATCATAGTTCTTAGTCTGTTTCTTACCAACTCCTTACATTTTTATGTGGTGCTGTCACTGTTCTAATACACAAAGCAGCAACTGACAAAGTGGATTGAAACCATGGCATTTTTTTTAAGCTAAGGCATTCATTAGTTTCTGCAAGTCTTTTATTTCTTTTACACAGACATGATGGGCCATTAAGAGACTGGCAAGCTCTCAGCAAACATTTTTATAGCAACTGTTAATTATACAATGTATTTGTATCATACATCAAAATATAAAAATAATCTTTGAGGTTTACCCTTATGATTAAACTGCAGGAATGTTCTTTCTCCCTATTAATGAATGCTTAATTTTGTCTCATAATTAGATCAGCAATGTTAATTTAGCTTTACATACTAATCCTTGCAAATATTTCAAACTGAGAAATTTTAACCGGATTAATTAATAATAGCTTAAAACAGTCTCTTCAAGTGTGTAGCCTATAGAACAAGTTAAAATGGTGTGGAACAGCTTTCAAAACAATACATATTGAGGACTTCATATACTTATCATGCTTGAAATCTCCTTTTTATATAATTGCATACAATGCCGTCCCACCCAAGCAAAAGCAACAGAGTGGAGCTTCAAGTCTTTCTCTTTTAGATGCCCTTTGTCCAGTTCAACCTATTACATGTACAGATAGTCCTTGCTTAAGGAAGTTACTGTATTTTTCGCTCCATAAGACACACCTTACCATAAGATTCATCTAGGTTTAGAGGAGGAAAACAAGAAAAAAAAACTGAACTGGAGCCTGAGAGGACCACAGATAGGTGTCCTCTCATGTGCCAACTCTGTCTATTGACTCCTGTACTGCAGAAAAGAGACAGACGAGGCGGGCAGTCACAAAGACAGAAGAAGCAGGGTCCAACACTGTATCTCAAAGGTCCAAAGCCCAGACCTGGAACAAACAGAAGCAAAGGCACTCTGGAACTGTGTAGCAGAAACCACATTTATTCAGGCACTCATTACTCCTGTCCAAGTTTGGGTGTAAAGTCAGCTTTGGGAGCCTTTGCCTCCCAGCATCTTTTGTAGGGGGGTCCACATCACTCCGCCTGTCCACACCTCTAGCAGTTCAACCATTATCTGGTATTCATCTGGCTAGCATGAATTTTCATGAAGGATGAATTTCCTTGCAGCAAACAGCCTGGTCAGCTTCAGCATGTTATCGCAGCTCCAGCACATGGCTCACCAGGGCTCCGTTCCATTGTGCCCACCACTGGTCAGCTGAGTGATGGCTGGATCCTGGCCTCCTGTAGCCCCACCTATCAGTGGGCTGGCCAATCAGAAACACTGTCATTGCCTCCTCCGTGTCTTCTGCCTCTGCCAGGGAATGCTGGAGCCTTCACCATCGAGCAGCTGCTCGGCGGTTGGATCAGCCTCCTGGAATACCAGCGATCAGTGTTCCAGGTGGTAGGGATCACTGCTACCATTCACCTCCTGTCACTGCCACAACACCAACCCCAGGTATGGCAAACCCCCAGAGGGGGCTTGACACTCTAAAAGGACCCTACCGCCGCAGCCCGGTCTGTGATGCAATATTCATTCCATAAGACAGACATTTCCACCCACTTTTGGGGAGCATAGTGCGTCTTTTGGAGTGAAAAATTCAGTAATTGGGACTGGAATTTCTGTTACTAAGCAATATGTTCTTTATGTGTAACATCACATTGTTTTACAACAGCAGTTTCAGTTTTCTCAGTTGTGGTTTAGCTAAGAACCTGCCAGTTGTGCCATTGTTAGGACCTCATACCTTATTGTGCTTGCCGTCTCTTCTTTTACCTTGTTGTGCTTGCTTCTGCTTCAGTTCCCCCCCCCATCTAAATCGCTCCACCTCTGCCCTTTTAGCCACCCTACGTTCCATCACTCCTACTGTCCTGTACTCCACTGCACATCACCTTGCACTCCACCTTTCATCCATGCCACCTTTGGTCTCTTTTTCTTCCCACTATTGAGGTGCACCAAGCTCTTTGCAAAGCATCTGCTAGCTACATGTGGCTGTCTCAAAGTGGCATGCAGCATTCCTCATATAGCTAGCAGCTGTCTTGTGGAAGGCTAAGCTAGGCATACCTGGTTAGACATAGGAGGAAGAAGATGGCAGAAGTCAGCTGGTGGAGGCAAGGGAACAGGAGTGGGGGAGTGGTAGACTGTAGGATGGCAGCCAAAGGAGTGAAGGACAGTGGTGGTGCAGGGCATCCCAGGCAGTAGAGCACATGGAGTGCAAGGCAGTGAAGACAGCAGAGGTGGCAGAATGAAGGGCACCCAAAGCATCAAAAATGGGAGGAAGATAGGTGGGTGGGAAGAGTTAAAACATACCCAGTGGTTGTAAATTTGGGCATGCTGCCAAATGCCAGATTTTGATTATATAGCCACAGGGACACTGCAACAGTCATAACTTTGAGGAACAGGTGTGTCATTACTTCAGCAATGTCATAATTTCAAGCAGTCTGATGATCCAGGTGGGATACATATAAACACAGTCACAAAAAAACAGGTGAAGCCCCTTTTATTCCTTCACTTTGCTTCCAAGCTCCAAATATCCTTGACTGGAGACAAAAAACTCTCACCTGAGCAGATACCAGAAGGAGGAAAATGCCATTTAAATTATAAAGAGTAAAAAACAACACAAACTAGGCAAGATAAGGGCTGGAGGACATCCACAGATAACAGAACACACACTGGGAAGGATGCCAAACTCAGAGAGGAACCATAAACGAGATATTTCCATGCTTTGTTTCCAGCTCTCGCCAGTATGCATGTCCATTCTCTTATCCAAATGTCACAGCTGCAGCCCATGAAGAGGATCAAGGTGCTCTCCTTCCAAGTAGACCACGTCTCTCCCTTATCCTCTCCTCCCTGTGTGCCCTAGGATGGAGAGGGGATGGGCCTGAGTCCTCCTCTGACTGCTCAGCTGGCCTCTGCCCTTCCCCAGCTTCCTCCACAACCTCTGGAGCCACACTTCCACACCCTGTCAGCTGTTCCTCCTCTCCCTCAGAGTCAGTCTCCACCAGGGACATGACGCAGTCATTGAATGAATACTCATTAACCAAAGACTGCTGGTAAACGCTTTGTTATCTAGAGAATTTAAAGATATATCTCTACTATTCTTACTCATTGGGCAAGTATTTATTTATGGCCTGCTTTTATTTTATAAATAACTCAAGGCAGAAAACAGTTCTTCCTCCTATTTTCCCAATAGAGATGAGTTGTGTTGAAAGAAAATGACTAGCCTAAAATATTGTCAAATTTTTATCCCATCTTTATTTTATGTATATTTTATTTTGTATGTATATGTGTATGTATAAATATACATTTGTGTGTGTGTGTGTGTGTGTGTGAGAGAGAGAGAGAGAGAGAGAGAGAATGAAAAATGAAGCCTCATGATACACAAGAAGCTATTTTATTGAACAGAAATAGTTCTTTCAACTAGACAAGTTCCTTTTAAGGAGTCAGGAATAGATAAAGTTGGACTTCATAAACTGAAATGTATTTTGTAAGAGCATATGCGAATTAAGCATCTGTTCAACTCTAGTTTTCTTTTCCAGCCCCTGTGCCCAGAGGTGGTATTCAGCCAGTTCTGAACCGGTAGTGGAAATTTTGAGTAGTTTGGAGAACCGGCAAATACCACCTCTGGTTCCACTCCCATCTATTCGCTGCCTCCCAAGTCCCAGCTGATCGGAGTCCCAGCTGGTTGGCTGGGTCTTCTTTTGTTGATCTGCACAGGAGAACAGAGCTGGAAAGCAGCTTAGTGGGGTGGGGAGGGAATAGGGATTTTACAGTATCCTTCCTCAAGAGTGGGGTGGAAATGGAGATTTTTGCAGTATCCTTCCCCTGCCACATCCACCAAGCCATGCTCACCAAGCCACGCCCACAGAACCAGTAGTGCAAAAATTTGAATACCACCGCTGCCTGTGCCTAGTAAGCTAACCTAGAGAAGTAAAAATTGGCTTAAGAACCATGTGCCCTCAAACATTTTTGAATAGTCTTTTTCCTCTGGAAATAGTGTAAAACTATCAGAGCCAGAATTGCAAATTATATTACATTTATTTGGATCAAGTTGTTCTGACAAAAACAAATTTAGTGTGATAAATTGCAGATCAGCTGACAGTCATTTGTCAGTGTTTCTACTTCTAAGAGAAGCCAGCTGGATTATTAAAGCAGCCACCATTATTCTTTTCATTGCTACAAGATGAAATTTTGATGAATTCCAACTTTATGATAGGTGCAAACACAATTCTTTAAAGAGGAAGTCCTTGATCATCTTAGACCATTGGACACAACTGAAATTTGAAGTACTAATATTAAAAGAATATAGAGAGAATGCCCATTTAGAAATGGTGGATGTAACAATTCCTGAAATATTAGAATGCTGCTCGCTATTATTTTTATTGACTATTCTCCAGAATTCTAACGGAGCCCAAATAATTTTTTAAAATTAAAAAGCACCTGCATCTATCTATCTGTCTGTTGCTATTATTTCATGCTGCTCATTTCAAATTGGCTCCGAGCAACTGATTTTTGCAGCATGCCAATTTCTAATATTGTTTAATTTAGACAGTGTCATTTAAAAGCATGCGTACACACCAAAAGATTATGTCAGTTGCAAGTAGCTTGGAATATGAAGAGCTATTGAATAGTTACTACTGTATTTAAAGTGCATGGATAAATATCTAGCCTCTTGAATATTTACATTACCCTCAGTTTGCCATCCAAAAGGTATAGTTTATATTTAATTATATCAGATTTACTCTTAAGAATGCATTGCAACAAAGTGGGTTGGTATGAGAGATCTCTTTCCCTTCTGTTTTATTAAGGAAGAATAACTACTACCAGGTTTCTCATATAATAAGGCTGGGTCTTTTTTTTTTTTTTTTTTTTTTTGAGCCCTGAAAAAATGGCTAGGATGTCTTTTCAGGGTGAATTAATTTCTTCCCCCCCCCACGCACCCTCACCTAGAGTGCCCCGCGGGCAGCCACGCCTCACCACCAGCCACTCCTAATGGCCGATCATGGTGGAGCGCGAAGGGCTCCCTACCCCCGTCAAGCGCTTTTGCTGCAGACCCGAGTCAGCGGGCGAGCGGCATTGGCGTGGATGTCCGCCAGCAGCGGTTCAGCCGTTTCCCAGGGCTCTGTAGCTTCCACAGTTCCCGTCGGCGCTGGCGCCTCTCTTGCCAGCGCCGTCTCTAACAACAGTGTCTGAGTCGCTCCCGCTTTTCCCCCTGTCCCCACAACAACAGATGGAAAAAAACATTTTCAGGCACCTGGGAGCACTGCGTGCTGCGTTTTCGTTTAATCCCGAGCGTCTGGTTCGGCGTGAGAAGAGCCGAGCGAGCGTCTCTGCCGCTGCTACCCTTGGTACTCCAGCCTCAGGCTCTGCAAGTTTCCAAAAGTCCTGGTGCACAGCCCATTCCTGCATTCCAAGTGTGCCCAGGCCAAGCTGCAGCTGTCCCTCTCTTGCCAGTGCTGTCTCCAACAACAGCGACAGCAGCGGCGGGAACTGTGGAAGATACGGAGGTGGCTCTGCTGCCTGAAAAGTAGCTGAAATGCTTCCACAATTCCCACCGCTGCTGCCGCTGTTGTTAGAGATGGTGCTGGTGAGAGAGGGACAGCTGCAGCTGGGCCTGGGCGTGCTTGGAATGCAGGAATGGGCTGCTCACCAGGACTTTTGGAAACTTGCAGAGCCCGAGGCTGGAGCACCAAGGGTAGCAGTGGCAGAGACACTTGCTTGGCTCTTCTCATGCCCAACCAGCCGCTTGGAATTAAATGAAAATGCAGCACGCAGCACTCCCAGGTACCTCAAAATGTTTTTCCCCCCTATTGTTACCCTGGATGTGGATGGGGGGAAATCGGGAGCAACTCAGACGCTGTTGTTGGAGATGGCACTGGTGAGAGAGGCACCAGTGCCGGCGGGAACCGTGAAAGCTACGGAGGCCCGATAAGCGACTGAAACGCTGCCAGCAGACATCCATGCTGCCGCTGCCCACCCGCTGACCCGTCCTGCAACCAGCACCATACCCGGGTCTTCAGCAAAGGCGCTTGGGAGTAGGAAGCCCTCCGCCATGATCGGCCATTAGGAGCAGCTGGTGGCAAGACGTTGCCTGTGGGGCGCTCCTAACGGCAAGTTCCCCCCCCCAATTTTGCATGTTTTAAAATTGGCCTAAATTTGGGGGAGGGGCTTAATTTCATTTTATGCCTAGAAAACATGCTGGGTTTTCCTATTGGGAGGGGCCATATTGTTGGAGAAATATGGTATTAGTAAGATTTTTTATAAAATATTCAGCTTTACTTATTTAAAACCTAGAAATGTCCTTTTGTGAGGAAAGAACATGGCATAACATGAGCTAAGTGGATGAGAAAAATTGGGTTAATTGTTTGCAGGAGTTCTTGAAGCTATTGGAACTAAAAGTGTTTATAGTTTCTTCAGACTATTTCATCAGAACTGTATGAGACATTTATATTAAATACCAGGAACAAAGAACATTATGACCTTGGTTGAATATTTTTTTAAACTTGAGGTTAAGGAATTTTTCCACTATTGATGTTAATGGTACTTAAAGTTAAAAAGTGACACTACCTTCAGTTAGAATTTGAAATAGATTAAGTAAATACTACAGACTTGCAGATTCATTATTTTTAAAAATAAAATCTATTAATCAAGTTCAACTTCTAGTAACTATGTGATGAAATCAATAAATATCTTTGGATAACTATATATAACTATCATACACACGTGCACACACACACAACAACAACAACAACAACAACAAACCTAGTATTTGACTTTTCCTTCCTCTGGTTATTTACAGTATTTAGACTGGAATTGTCAAGCTAAGCAAAAGCCCTGTGAACAGTTCAGTTCTACCACCCCTCATCCCAAATAATGAATATTCTAATTTGGAAGGATGGATAACTATGAGCAAATTAATTTCTAATTTTGGAAACAATGGTTTATATTTAAGGGTGGATGGTCTTACAAATACAGACTTACGCTGATAAAAATATTTATGATCGGAAGCACTAGGTCCCCCCCCATGGCCTTCCCCACTCTGAGATACCTTGTGCATCAGCAAGGAGTGATCATATTCAAGTTATGTGATTCACACCTACAAATCCTCGGATTACGAATGTAATTGGCAGGCTCCATGCCATTTGTAATTCAAGGATTACCTGTATAACGAAAATTTCTTATGGCAGAAGCCTCCACACTTTATGGAATTCCAAGAATGAGCCAGGAAGATTGTGGAACAAAAATGCAAATATAATTGGGAAGCACTTATATTGTAATATTACCCAGGAGATCTATATTCCTCTATATATTTGTCAGCAACACTTTTAACCAAAAAAAAGGTTATTATTTTTACCCTGTGCATGTTAGACACTAAGCAAATATATATAGTGTAGCAGAAATTTTGAGTTGTTTGGAGAACCAGCAAATACCACCTCTGACTGGAGATTTTACCGTATCCTTCCCCTGCCATGCCCACCAAGCCACACCCACAGAACCGGTAGTAAAAAAAAATTTGAATCCCACCACTGAGTTGAAATTATATAGAAAATACAGATGAATATAAAGATAATCAGAAAATGTTAAAGAGAAAAAGAGGCAAAACACAAGTGAGGGAAAACAAAAATGCATTGACTTCCAACTTTTTTTAGCTCAGTAAAGTAGAAAATAGAATTATAGCTTCAACTTTCCCAACTTAATAATTACTACCCTTTTCTATAACAGCAAACTATTAAGCAAAACGCAAAGTCAAGACCATCTTTTTCTATTTCAGTCATAAACTCCAGAAAAAGTTTCCAGGTAGAAACCAAGCTGAATATATTCTTTCACTAATTAAAATAGTCAATTTTGCCTCTCTCCTAGTTCCATCACGTTTTCCATCCATTCTTCTATTGTGGGGATTGATGTATCATTCCATTTCTGCACTTAACATATACAATAACAAAGCTCCAAATCATTTTTCCAGTCCCTCACCCAATAATGCCAAAATAAAAACTTCAAGTTTCAGTTTTATATTCATTTTTGAGACTCTTCTGCATTATAGCATGGATCTGTCCCCAATATTTATTTGCCTTATCAAGGCTTGATATTTATTTGAAAGTTATCTATTAATTTTAGCTTTACTTCACACAGGTTTCCAAGTGTTTTTTTTTAAATCCCTGAACATATTTAGTTGTAGCAGCCTCTTTCTCTATTGTTTTTTTAAGGTTTTATCTCCTGAACATTGGCTAGCTTTAAGTTTCCAGAAGTCAACCATATTTAGGCTTCAGGTGTAGAAATTAAAGGATTTAATTTCCCTATAATTTTCACTTTATTGAATCAATTTTTAAATCCATCAATAAGTAAGGTTGTTGAGTGGTGTGCTTGTGTATACACACACAGATACACACACTACTGTAGTGACTTCAGTGGATATATATACATACGATTGGTCTCTGTCAAATTATTTTTTGTTTCATGAATTAGTTGGCGTAAAGCAAGAGATGACATCATTGATGGGTTAAAAAAAAATCTGTCTATTTGGCAGGAAGAGTTTAGGATGAAAATGATCCTTATACCACCACCACCACCCAAAAAAAATTTGAAAAAGAAATGAGGTGCTGCGAAGAATGCCAAAATAGGAAAACAGTAATGGGGGGAAAACTTCGTAGGACTGGGTATAAATGAATCCTAACTGCAATTTTCAAGGAGATGATAAAAGACAGCACTTCAAATGAAAAAGAGAAGATACCATCCCAACTAAATGCTGACTTTCAAAATGGGAGTATTTTAGGAAATAGAACATTTAAACATTATAATTTTGGCTTCTTTGGTTGCCCTGCTAGATAATGTTATGATCTAGCTTTTCCTTTTGCATAATTTAGTTTTTCTAAAGTTGATAGCCAAATTACTTTCCTGCAATAGCTAGCAAAGAGCATTTTGAAGAACTGCTGTTTTTAACATTACCACAAAATTACTATCTTGTTCATTGATGGTTGCATCTTAAAGAGAAGACATTAAATTATGATTCTTCTATTTGAAATAGTTCCTTTAGTGATTTCGTCTAAAAAGCTCAGATCATAATTTCCAGTTTAAAGTTTAGTCTGAAGTCATTACATCATTTTCTTCTGGTGACTTCTTAAATAATAGGTAAGTATACAACATAAACTCCTTAATGCACATTTGCAGGATTTATGAAGTATCATCCTATGTGTAGTTCCCACTGATTTTGGTGGAGTTTACTCCTAAGACTAAATTGAAAGTTCATTATATAGTTTATTTTTCATTTATTTTAGTGCCACATATTTAAACCTATGAGCAGAGACTCTCTTCTGTTTTTAAAGAAAGGTAAAGGTTTCTCCTGGCCAGTCGTGTCCGCTTGTAGGGATTGCTGCTCATTTTTGTTTCTTAGCTTGAAAGGAGCCAATGTTGTCCGAAGACATTTCCATGATCTGTGGCCAACATGAACATATGCTTTTTAATAGGTACTTCTTGTAGGCAAATTATATCAAACTTTAATTTCTCTAATTCTCATAGATCCTTGGTTCACGTTGTTCTTTGACTTCCACCTTTACGCCTACTGCACCTTCTTCCTTTTCAGTCGCTATTTGGCAGTCCTCTTGGAATTCAATTAGTGACATTTCTTTTTCTGTCTCCTCTCTTTTCCTCCAAAATATTCTGTATAAAATAATTCTGCTTTCTCAATTGAGTCAATTCTATGTCTCTGTTCTTGCCATGTGAACATTAAACCTTCTGGAATCAGCCATCTATAATTCACCTCTTTTTTAAGTAGAATTTTAGTCAGAAATCAGTATTCTCTTCTCATCTCTCTCACTCTTCTGGGTACTTGTTTCAGGACCACAATCTCCTTGTCTTTATATTTCAATGTTTTCTCTCTTGCCACCTGCAATATTTGCATTTTAATAGCTTTCTTTGTAAATCTGATGTGAACTTCTCTTGGTAAGCTATTTCTCATTGCATATCTTGTGAAGACTCGGTGAACCTCGTCTATTCCATCCATCATCTTCTCTTTGGTTATTTCCAGAGCTTCAGCCAAGATTTCTATCATTATCTCAGCTAAACTATCTCAGTTTGTCCCTTTTCCTCTGTGTTTTGAAATCTGAGATAAAATTCTGATCTATCCATCTCCCATCTCAACATCCCACTTTTATCTTGTTCAACCACAGTTAATCTGCTATCAATATCTCCAATCTTATCTCTTTGTTTATCTTCTTCAATTTTTTGGAATCTGTCATCATACTTCATCGTTATTTGTTGAATGTTCTCCATCCTTTCAACAGTTTTTCCTGTTTTTTGTTCAATGTTCTCTGTTCTCTTTTCAATATTCTCTTTCGTTCTTATTTGTATATTTTGAATTCCTTGCATAATCATCTGCAGGGTCACTTTTTCCTGTTCTTTTTCTTGCTGTAACATCATCTGTATTGAGCATTGTCCTCCAGATGGTGAAAAGGAAGGAGTAGAAGTTGAGAAATCAGGGGCTGTTAGTTTCCTACTCATTTCAGACAATTCAAAATCTTCAGATTCTTCTAGGTCTTAATCCACTTGTGAAATAACCAATTGTAATTCCAAGTAAAAATAGTGGGAAAAAAGAAGCCAAATAATAACAATAAGAAGAAGAAAAAAATTCTTCAGGTTCTTGTATAAGTTAATCCAATTGATTGGTTAGATAGCAGTAAAAACTCAAAAATTGAAGAAAAGACCATAAACACACAAAAAAAGAAAAAATTGTTAAATCCTGGAACGGGCGGAAAAATAAAAAATAAAAAACTAAAGAAGAGAAAAGAAAAGTTCTTCAGGTTCTTCAACACCTTAATCCAATTAAAAAGTCTCAGGTATATAAGGATGCATAACAAAAAAAAAGAAAGCCACAAAAAAATACCAATATGGAAGGTAAATAGAAAAAAAAATACAAGGGAGGGAGAGAGAAAAAAGAAAAGAGACTACTCCCTTTAAAAAAAAGAAAGAAAAAGGAAGGAAATCATTAATACTAAAGCTTTTCCTTCAAAATAAAATGCGAACGTAAAAATTAGACTTCAAAAACAAAAAGAAAGACAAAAACAAGTTCCAAAAGGACAAAGATCCAAATAGCTATTACAAAAAGTAAGCTAGTAAAGAGGGGGTTTGTTAAATAGCCCAGCTTAAAAAAGTAAAAAGAGCACACTGCACCTTGTTTGGTTATCCAAGGCTTTTGTTAAAATTTATAACTCTCTTCTCCAGAATCTTATCACCTTTTTTTTCTATAACCTTCAACACAACAGACTTCAGCTATTGATAGAAACCCAGAAGAGCACCTGCAATAATACTCTCCCATGCTCTTCCCTGTGTCTTATCAAACAGGCAATGTCCTTGAAAAGAAGTCTCAGTTTTTTCTCTGCTTTGTCTTGTCAAGAAAAAAAAGAGAGCCTCTAGTTGGCAGTGTTACAAAGTTTCTTCTGCTTTCACTTTCCCCCTCCTTTTCCAAACAAGATACAATAAAAATTATTTAAAAAGGGGAAAAGATATTTAAAAAGATGACTTGAAGGGAGTGTCTAGCCTAAAATATTACAAAGTCAAAAAGGAAAAAAAAAGGTGGAAGAAAGAAAAAAGAAACAGTCCAGTTTCAAAATCTAAAATCATGTGTAAAAAATCCAGGAATGAGAAAAAAAATAAAAAAAATAACTTTGACTTCCTGTTTAAAATCACCACTTAATCACTTCTGTCAAAATTGTTATAGATTCTTTCTTTTCCTTAGGGTGTCCTTTCAAATCTTAAAATAAAGAAAAAATTCTCACCAAACCGGCACACTTTCTCTTTCCGTTCTCTTTCATTTCGGAGCTGTCCCAACTTTAGCAGCTTTAATGGCTGCCTCTTTGCCGCTGGCAAAAAAGAGCTTCTCCTAGATCTACCAGGGACTTTGCGGTGTCCCTGGGATTGACAGGATGCGCTCTTTACATTCACCGTCGCTTCGGGACAGTTTAGATCCATTTGGACTGTCCAGGAGCAAAGATATCGGCAGCGATCTCAGACCTCCAAGATTGCATGCTGTATCGTCACGACGCCAGCTCTGCCCTCCTAATCAGTGCAATTTTTAATTAACGATACATTAAATTATCAAGTTAAAATTTGCACTGGTATACTACTTTTGGATAGCGCCTCCATCATGCCACTCGCGGGCTAACGGTAATCATTGACCTGAACAAAGTTGCAAAGCTCTACCAATAACACTTCCTATTTAGAGATTATTAATTAGGAGATGTAGAGGAAGGCAAGAATATTCATGAAACCATCTCCTTTTTCAATTTGTGCTGGTAAAGAGGTCTGAATAAAAGTTGTAAAATGTGGTCAGATAAACAGGATTCCTGTTCTCAGATTTCTTAGATGGATAATGATAACTGCATTTAGTATATGCATTGCATTCAAACTTATCTCAAAATAGTTTGATTTTGAAACAACCATTTTAGATGTTTCAAGATCAGGACATGATTTGAAAACTTTTCAAGGTTGGAAACATTTTACAGCTATATGCTGCAATTGTATGGAGTTGCCAGAGAATTCTGAGATTCAGTGGATGTTGGACATTACTTCAAAGTGGGTTATTGGTTTATTTTTAAATTTTCTAGCCTGCTGATATAGCACTGGAGATGGATCATATCTCTGGTACTACTGACTGCAGAATGGCATGCTGGGCAAAATGGCAGGTATTCAAGCAGCACATGATTCAGTAAAAAGCCATTCAGGATCTAGTCTTTTCTGCTTTTGGAAAAGATTTGGAAAACTGCTGTGATTCGGCTACAACTAGATTCTTATTGCTGTTGGATTTTAATAAGTACATCTTACTGCAGTATGTACTTTTAAAAAAAGTTAGGTTTTTTTATTGTATTGCATTAAAATTAAAAGTATAGCAGAATTTTAAAAATTGAAAGTGGTGTTGATATAGCTGATTTTCCTTTTTTAGCAATTCATTACCTTATAAAGAAGTGACATTTTAACCTAACTAGTATGTGAATGGTTTGCAGATATATTTAATATTGAGCATATTGAGAAATATTATTGCAATGTATCATAACAGGTTTGCCAAAGTAGAATATATTGCACCATCCTTTATTTATTATTTATCTTTGATTAATGGAAAATGCTGCCTTTTCCAGGCCAGATAAGAAATTATTTCCAAAAGCTATTCTTCAGTGTCTGGAATAATGCCACTTTTCTAATTTTTTCAACATTACTCTTTTAACCATTGCTCATGCATGATAGAGCCATAATTCCTGATAAACAACTTCCAAACATTTTGTACATAATTTAATACTACTTTGACATCTTTAACATTTAAAGGTGATTGCATAAGTTTTAACAAAGAAAACAAATAAAGGTTTCCCCTGTCAAGTTGTGTCCAACTCTAGGGAGTGATTCTCCTTTTCCTAGCTAAGGAGCTAGCATTGCCTGAAGTTGTTTCCATGGCCATGTGGCCAACATAACTGTACGCCGGGAATGCTGTTTTCTTCCCACTGAAGTGATACCTATTTAACTAGTTGCTTTTCCACACTTTCAAACTGCTAGCTTGGCAGAAGTTGGAACAAGAACAGGAACTCACTCCATCACATGGTGCTTGGGTCTTGAATTGCTAACCTTCTGGTTGATAAGCCAGTATCTAACTTCTAGTTACCATGCCCCTCCCTGCTTACATGCATTAAAATACCATTTCAAAACATTGACAAATGATCAAAAGAACCATATTGTATAGGTCAATATCACATTTTTACGCCTCCAACAGGAAACATTGATGTCCTGCCTTTTGAATTCATTATTTAGGGAGTCCAATAAACTCATATTAAAATTTTTGATGAATCAACTTTAATTGCAAATCTGTTCATGCAATTTTAATATTTTTAAGAGTTGGAGCCATTGGATAGAACATTATTGGATATTCCAATTCTTTAGATCATATTTAAATTATTCCAAAAGTGTTCACTTTAAAAAAAAAACCCTGCCCTTTTGATAGAAACGTGTTATGGAGTTTATTTTGTCATAGATACATTTCAATATGAAAGCTTCCTGGGCCTTTGAAGTGGTCAAAGTGTCTGGCTCATATTGAGCCATTCAAAATTCTTGTTGAAAACGTTACACTGTTGTGAACTAAAAGCTCAAATTTAACTTGAAATCAGGAAAAATCCTTAAAATAATCATTACATAATAATTGGTTTGCAGGCATAATCCCAGCTTCCACCCCTTCTATTCAATAAAACACCCCCTATAATGAAACTATGCTTTTTTTCTGAAGAATTAAATATTCATGAGTATTATTTTCACAACTGTTCTGTGCCACTATATGATCCAAAGATTTCTGGCAGCTGGCACTCCTGGAAATAAAATGCCTTTTTCTGGTACATGTTGTTCCAAGCACTTGCTCTGATCCCAAGGCAAATAAGATAATAGCTTTACAACAGAGCCCATAGAATATGTTAGATTCTTCTATTCATCTTCTTGTTATATCTGACCAAGCTCATATTATATTAACTCTTTGATTTATGCCAGTTATGGAAGATATTTTAAAACTGCTTGTTACCAAAGGAGGGGAGAGCTCTACTAACAATAGCAGCTAGGCAGATCTGTAAGGAAGAAAGTGTTCTCATAGACATTCAAGTCCCAAAATGCTTAAACCCAAGCTGTTTAGAAAGTTTAATATCAAAATCATTAAATTTGGCTATTAGCAAATCAATAATAGAGCTCTTTCAACATTTGTCTAATTTGGCACCACACAATCATTTATTCTCATCCTGTCTACAGTTCTACATTTTAAAAGTTTCTTGCTTAGTCTCCTAAGTCTTAAGAAGTAAGTCAATATTTTTTTGCAAATGTCTTTATAATACTACATGTCTCCAAACTTTATATGTTGCATATAATTCTTGGAAAGTACCCTGTTTGCATATTTTTACACATAAATAATGTTTGTGTTGCTTGTTACTTGCACTGAAACTGCTCACAAAAATGCATAGAGAAAATAACCAGTTCTGTTATATTTTCTAGGAAATAAAACTTGATCAGGTTACCAAATCAGCACTTGGGAGAGAAATTGACTTTGGGATTATTTGTAAAAAGGTATGATGCTTTGAACTTTTCTTAAAAGTTGTATTTTTGTCTGGAAAGTATTTTTCTACCATCAGTACATTAACACAATGAGATATGATTGCATCCCTTTTAATATAAGTAATACATTAAGCTTCCAGTGACGTGTCAATGCATCATAGGGAACATCTCCAGAGGCATATAGCTATGTCAAAATGGTAGGCATGGCCAGGTGATCAAAACCTTGGCACCTTTTATTGTGTGCGTGCATGTGTAACTATACAATAGACTTTTTTTTTTAAAAAAAAGCAAGGTTTTGAGAATCTAAATTGCATATTGTTGGTATTGACCATTCTTGTAGATATCCTTGGCAACATGTTATATCGTGTGTGTAGATGTTAGTACAGATTTTTCTTACCACTATTGTTCTTGAATTCTAGCTTTCTAGTTCCAAACGCAAATTTTGGCATGATTACTGCCAAAAGAGAAAATTAGTTGTGCAGATTAACAGGAAGGTACATTTTTTTATATTGAACATCTACCAAGACTATCTTTGGTCATTTTTCCTCCGTCAAGATTACAGTTGGGTTGCTGTAAAATTAAGAATTTTCCTAATAGATCTAAAGGTAATCTTGTACTTGATTGATTGTTGCAGTTATTTTAGAATGAGTTATATTAAAGGTCTTGCTTTAATACCTGTATATAGATAGATGCGTATTTATATTAAATTATGAGATTCAGTTATATCAGGATATTCGTTTAAAAATGGAGCAATATGTCACAGTACATTCAATCTTAATGCACTTTTTCAGTGAGCATTAAAGCTAACTGTCAAGTAATTTCAGAAATGTAGGAATGCAGTCTCACAAACCAGTATTGTTTTGATGGATTAAGACTCTTAACTTTGAAAACGTTATTTTTCAAATGCTTTGAAAAATGTTGGCATTTCTTAATGCATTAAAAACCAAACACATGATTACTTAAGTAAACTCTTTACATTCTTTTCTTTAAAAAATGTATGTGTAGTCCTGAATTCACTAAATGAATAAATAAATAAATAGTCAAATCTTTGTGGCTTAGCAGCTCTTACTGAATTAATGTAATCTTTTGATATTGTACATATACTTTATATTGTATGAACATGGAATTCCATCACAGTGAAGGGTTTGTTCTTTACTAGCATTTTTGCATCTGAAATATTTGCAGTATGAAAGTGGTACTTTTATTAATAAGGGACTTTGTTTTATTTTGGGTTTTTTGCTTGTGTTTTTAACTCTGCACACCTTTAGGGCAATACCATTGCTTAGTTATCTTAGTGTTTTTCAAACTTATCAACTTTAAGATGCGTGGACTTGGACACCCAGCCGGTTCCCATTACTACTCAAGAGTTCCTTGGATGCCAAAGTAATAATATTTAAATATTCTTACTTCCACAAATACAACAAGATTACTATTTTAGAGATAAATTTTACAGATTTAAAAGAGCTCTTTCATCTTGGCTGAAATGGAAATGACTGTGGATGTATAAAACCACAGTTTCCTGATAAATTTCCATGGCAAACAGATGTGAACTTTAAACAGAAATAGCTGTGATTACTTTGGGAACGTTGGTGATGAGAGAATGTTACGTGGAAGTGTAAAATTTGCCTGTTATGACTAATTCTGTTCCAGTAAGGTACGTGAATAAATCTTCTGATCCTCAGAAAATGTGTATATTTGAACTGTGATCTTAAATATTTTCAGAGCAGTAGAATTTTTTTCCTAATTAGTATCTCCTCCCATGCCAAAGAATATATCTTTTAGCAAAACTAGTTCAATAAAAAGCTAGTTATAAATATTCCTGTCTTGCATTACTATTTAAATGGAAGAATACTTAACTTGAATATTTTGTTTACTTAGTCTTAGGTTGCACTATGTTCATAATCTCAGATTCTCTGAGTGTGTCAATTCTGTTGATGATCATCTCATCTGCATATAAACCTTTTGATGAAGCTGCATGAATATTTCCCTTGCCATAACCTGCAGGATGTCCATGTCAATTTGCCCAAGTAGGAGAAATTTTCCCATTTTATATATCCTGCCCAGGCACTATGCACAGCAGCTGATGGCCTTGGAGAAACTCTGCAGTGATGGTTACAAGAATATGTTTTAAGTCAAGAAAATGAAGGCTTTAGAAAGAAAATCAAATTGATTGCACCTTAATTCCCTGAGGTATAAGAGGGAGAGGAAGGAAAAACATAATTAGCCTTTCAAGATTCTGTTACTGTAGACTATAAGAATAATCTGAGACCCAAGAGCTTATTAGACAATGCTTGGATTGTGAGCAATTATTATTATTTGATGCATGCATGGGGTTAGAAAATATTTATTCAACACCAGACATGGACAAAATCCATGTAGCACAAAATCTTTATTACCCCAGTAAGAATAGCTAATACAAAGAAATTATTTCAAGGGGCTTTTGTCTGTTGTGGTAATGTTCTTGAATAGATGTCAGGATTCTTTTCAGTTGATTTTCAGGGAGGGACATAGAACCAAAACAGTTCACATTTGTAGTTGACATCTGGACAGAGACAGGATAAAGATAGTGGCTCAGTGGCTTAATGATGCTGCAGATCATGTTTGCTCCAGTGGTTTGAGTCCTGGTGGGGTGAGCTGTCACTCTTCTCAGCTTCTGCCTACCTAGCAGTTATAAAACGTGTTATATGTGAGTAGATAAATAGGTACCATGTCAGTGGGGGGATGAAATGGTGCTTCATATGGATGGTTAGAACCCTGCTGATGCTGGATCTTCCTGGTTGCAAAGCGCATTTGCGAGGTGGTTTCAGTGGAAGGAAATGGCCTCATATGATATTTCAGGAAAGCCACTTATCTTACTGGTGCGGAGCTAGCTCACCTCCTATAATACACCTTAGAAAACATGTGAGTATGAGCCAAATAGGGCTAGCAGTCTTAGGCAGCCAAACTACTACTCTGCATTAGCATTGTCATCACCTGGCTAATGCAATACTGCCATACTCTAAATAAATAAAATCAATGGTTTTTGATACCACAGATAATGTTTTCTTTCTTAATTGATTCTGGAGATTAAGAGTGAGAGGAATGGTGTAGTAACAATTCTCCTTCCTCCATAACTAGTTGTATTCAGTGTTGATTGGGGTAAATGCTGCCAGTGCTTTTGTCACTCATGTTTAACATGAAGACACTGGGAGAGGGTATCTGCCAAGGTGCGGTCAGGAATCATCTGTACACTAATAATATCCAGCTGTACAGGTGAAACTCAAAAAATTAGAATATCGTGCAAAAGTTCATTTATTTCAGTAATGCAACTTAAAAGGTGAACCTAATATATGAGATAGACTCATTACATGCAAAGCAAGATAGTTCAAGCCGTGATGTGTCATAACTGTGATGATTATGGCTTACAGCTCATGAAAACCCCAAATCCACAATCTCAGAAAATTAGAATATTACATGCAATCAATAAAACAAGGATTGTATATAGAACAATATTGAACCTCTGAAAAGTATAAGCATGAATATGTTCTCAGGACTTGGTTTGGGCCCCTTTTGCAACAATTACTGTCTCAGTGCGGCGTGGCATGGAAGCTATCAGCCTGTGGCACTGCTGAGGTGTTTTGGAAGACCAGGATGCTTCAATAGCGGCCTTCAGCTCTTCTGTATTGTTCGGTCTCATGTCTCTCATCTTTCTCTTGGCAGTGCCCCATAGATTCTCTGTGGGGTTCAGGTCAGGCGAGTTTGCTGGCCAATCAAGCACAGTAATCTCACGGTCATTGAACCAGGATTTGGTGCTTTTGGCAGTGTGGGCAGGTGCCAAGTCCTGCTGGAAAATGAAGTCAGCGTCCCCATAAAGCTCATCTGCGGAAGGAAGCATGAAGTGCTATGGTAGAAGGCTGCGTTGACCCTGGACTTAATGAAGCACAGTGGACCAACACCAGCAGATGACATGGCTCCCAAAATCAACACACACTGGATTTCAAGCATCTTGCAGTGTGTGCCTCTCCATTCTTCCTCCAGACTCTGGGTCCTTGGTTTCCAAATGAGATGCAAAAGTTGCTCTCATCAGAAAAGAGGACTTTGGACCACTGAGCAACAGACCAGCTCTGTTTTTCTTTAGCTCAGGAAAGATGCTTCTGACGTTGTTTGCTGTTCAGAAGCGGCTTGACAAGAGGAATACGACATTTAAAGCCCATGTCCAGGATCCGTCTGTGTGTGGTGGCTCTTGATGCACTAACTCCAGCCTCAGTCCATTCCTTGTGAAAGTCCCCAGCACTTTTGAATGGCGTTTTCCTGACAATCCTCTCCAGGCTGTGGTCATCCCTGCTGCTTGTGCACCTTTTTCTTCCACACTTTTCCCTTCCAGATAACTTTCTATTAATGTGCATTGATACAGCACTTTGGGAACATCCAATTTCTTTTGCAAATTACCTTTTGAGGCTTTCCCTCCTTATGGAGGGTGTCATTGATGGTTTTCTGCACAACTCTCAGGTCAGCAGTCTTTCCCATGATTGTGATTCCTACTGAACCAGACTGAGAAACCATTTAAAGGCTCAGGAACCCTTTGCAGGTGTTATGGCTTCGTTAGCTGATTAGAGTGGGACCCTTTGAGCCTAGAATATTGAACCTTTTCACAATATTCTAATTTTCTGAGATTTTGGATTTGGGGTTTTCATGAGCTGTAAGCCATAATCATCTCAATTCCGACACATCATGGCTTGAACTATCTTGCTTTGCATGTCATGAGTCTATCTCATATATTAGATTCACCTTTTAAGTTGCATTACTGAAATAAATGAACTTTCGCACAATATCCTAATTTTTCGAGTTTCACCTGTATATCTCACATTTGGGTCAGCCAATGATCCCATGGAGGTCTAGTCCAAATACATAAGAGTTGTTCAGATCTGGATGGAAAGGATCAGCTGCCTGTTCCTGATTGTTCTGGTACTAAGAATTTTGTGTTTAGTTCTGAATGCAAATGTGTTTTTCTGGGCAGAACTGATGCTCAGTTTGTGGGTCTTCTAGACTTAGAACTCATGCTCAATGAAGCAATGATGGAAATGTAATTCCAAGATCAAGATTTTGTGGAATTTTTTTCTATCTGTAGTTGAGATCCTAAATAATAGCTGGATTCTCCAATGATGCATCATTGTTTTCATATATCAAATATGGAACATAATCCATATAAAATCAATTACTGTAATTCACTTTGGAAAAACTACAGCATCATTTCAGTGAATTACAATTTAGACTGACTAAATTCTAAGATGTGGAAAAGATAAAGCATATAAAACCAAGGTCTATTGAATTCAGTTCAATTTATTTAGTCAATAAAATGTCAAGCAGTAGATTCTTGGGTGTTTTAATATACATGAGTAAAGAGAGTATGTAACTTGAATGCTTTGGGGAAAATTATTTTAGGTGTTTTAACAAAGGCAAAATGCACATAATTTCCCTCTTTTGAAACCAGACATTCCACCACAAAAATAACTAGGAGGATCTGGGACTTTAGAGAGCGAATATCAGCTTTTGGTTGAAATGGTATTCTACCACTTTGAATGGCATATAGGCAGTTCTTAAGCAAGGTGACAGCTCTAATTTCGGATTGAAAGGTTTATGGACATAAACCTTTTTTGTAATATACCCTTGTTTCAAGGAATATTCTTGTAGGATCAAATACCTCTTTGTGTATTTTCTGTTTTACTGTTATGTTTTCATTCAATATATTTTTTCATTTTCCTAATATAGCCCAGTTCTACAGCAAGAGAGAGAGCAATTGCTAGGTTGACATCTCATTCATTACTGAAGACGAAAATTGCTAATATTAAAGGTAAGCAGAATTCACTGCAACTAAACTGTGTACAAGGTTGTGTTCTAAATTTGCAGTCTCTTGCTTGAATATATCTTAAATTATACAGCAATATGTTGTTAGCCTCTGAAGAACATTTATAGATACAATGCATTTTAAATATTTTTTCATTCTATTCACCTGAAGGAAAGGGACAAGAACTCCATCAAGAAAATTAGTTGATAACCCAACTTCACATAATCCAAATAATTGCAGTATTTTTGTGTAGAAATAAAGGTATTACAAGTCATGCATAATGTTGCATGTATATCTTCTAGTAGAAGATTGATAAGCTGCAAAACTTTTAATTCATATTCTTACTCTTCCTTGTGAAACTAAAAACTAATGAAAAGGATCAGGGATTCTAAAATCCCTAGTAATATACTGTGAAAGTAACACAATTAGTACAAAGGACGTATAGTTCATTAAATAAAGATTTTGGGGAGGTGTAAACTACTCAAAATTATAAATAGCAGGGTTGTTTTATAACTTCTTTACCATTGCTGTACTTATATACAAGTTGTTCCTATTTTTTTCTAATCAAACCTGCATTTATTTTTCCTAGCTGCGGTGGAAGACTTTAAAAATGCAAGACAGACACCAGCTAGAGCTATTTCTTCAATGGAACAACAACTGGAAGGGCAGCTCAATAAGCATCCTGGGGAGACCCAGCATTCTGTTAGCAGCGAAACACTTAAACAAGCTGAATCTCAAGATAAAACAAAGGCAATTGAAAAAATACAAATTGATGCAGGGGAAAAATATATTTTTGAAAGTGGAGTACAGAAAATGGCAGATAATATGAAAAAATGTCCCTCATACTCTTCTGCTGTCCCTGACATAGAAAATGACAAATTAATTCATCAGGATCAAAGTGGAAACTCTGAATATTCACAAGAAAAAGTATATTTGAATGACATTGTAAATAAGACAGTAGGTGACTCTGATGAAGATCTGGATAAAAGTGGGGATGGTGGAAAGGAGGAATGTTTTGATGACAGTACAGAAGAGAGATTCTGTAATCAGTCTTCCAGCACCGATGAAAGTAACAGCAATGATGATTTCTTCATTGGCAAAGTAAAGAGAATGAAAAAAAGGAGAGCAGCTAATACTTCACAACCTACAGAAAAAATTAAAACTATGCCTCTAAAAAAACCAAAGGATCCACAGTGTGACAGGATATTAGATCCAAATTCAAAAGCCAGTAAGCAGAGTTCAAAAGCAGGGAAGCTAGAATCTGTGTTTTATCATTCATTGTCCAACACTCAAGAACCCTTACATGTGAAAAGGTAGGAACATTTTTTTTTGCACTGAAAATCTGATCAGTGATTTGTTGAAACAGTGTTTTAAAATGTTCAAACTATAGTGTAAAAACAACTTAGATTTTTCTGATAATGAAATCGAAGAGAATAGTTTCCTCCTCAACTTTGAGAATCAAACACAGGATCTAGCGGTTTTCCTCATCTCTTCAATGTAGCATGTAGCAAAAACGACTTATGCCCTTGAGACAAAAGTAAAATGCCTTTATTTTCAGTGGGACTGAATTTGTGTACCAAGTGGCCAGAGAGGAAACAGAAGGAGCATTATAGTGGGGAAGACAGATTCTAGTTAGGCCCAATAAACATAGCATTAAGGAGCTACTATCAAAGAAACATGTCATTAAGTGCATGCCTGTAATTTATGTGCATATTTCAAGGTAAAATAACTCTGCCTGGAGTTCTGTTTTGGAGTTGTATATTTTTCCCCATAACAAAGTAAAACTGCATCTACTCTCTAGGCCAGACTATGTGTTTCCCCTACTGTCTGCCTTACATGATCCCTTCCTGGTTATTGCGTCAGTTTTCATATTGAAGTTATTCAGAGAAACTGGATCTTATTAGCACCATTAATAGATTAGGAAGAATCTAGATTAATTGTAGGAAACATTATAGTCATATTTGTCTTAGCTTGGCCATGTAAGTACACTTATGTAAATAATGCATGCATTTATGTATGTACATTAGATTCAATTTTTTGATTCACTAGCAGTGTATTGTTCTTTGCTTGAAACTATTGTCTTTTTTCACTGTTAACTTTTGTATTCTTTATTCTAGGAATATTAGAGGCCGTTTTATTATACACAAGACAAGTAAGTAAGAATACTAAAATAATATTCTTGGCATTTGGGCTCGCGGATAATAAAATCTAGTTTTGCATTAACTAGATAGTTAATGTTTTTATTCATCATGGGTTTTGAATTTTTTAGTATTGGTATGTTTAATAGTCTAAAAATGAACATGTTTAACAATATTAAAGTTATTTCTGCCTAATAAATATGAATGTTTGTGGCTTACTATCAGTTTATAATATAGTATAAAGTGTATGTGAAAAGTTACTTACACTTTCAGTCAATCCATTTTTATTTGGTCATAGACAACAAATGAAACAAAAATATCACCATTAGGGTAAAAATAAAAAAAGTTCTGAAATATCAAAGATTCAGAAAAAATATGGCATACTGTACAAACTACGTGAAAGTACTTAGCCATAATCAAGGAAATAACATCTGATTTGTCTGATAATAAGATAAAAGAAAATGGCCAGGGTATTAACTAAAGAATGGAGATGATAATACTTGATGAGTGTCTGTGTAGGGAGGACAGTATAAAATGTGTTTTATTATTTCTCCACCAGTGACAGTTTCCATTCAAAGGGGATCTTTCAGAATCTCCCTCCAATAATAAAGCCTGTTGGAAACAACATTGAATTTTTTCAAGAATAAAAGCCTTCTAAATTTTGGATTTGTTATATAACTAAGGTTGAGTGAATAACTGATTGAGTTACTTACACTTTATTCTTTTTAATTTTTGGACAGCTTTTGAAAAAAATCACCTGCAGAAACGGATGCCTAAAAGCTCAGCAGTGAAATGTACTACTGAGAGGAACCCTCCACAGCAACCACTTCATCCATCATGGGAAGCAAGCAGAAAAATGCGAGAGCAAATATCTCAAATTACAGCATTCCAAGGGAAAAAAATCAAATTTGAAGATTAGAATTTTCCTTTTAGAGATGGCATCACTTATTATTATTATTATTTTTTGCAATGTTGCATATTGACAACGTTGTAACGTATGTGAAGCAGTATAAGCTAAAAAAATTACTTTGAGGAATAATAATTTTTCACTGCAGACCATTCCTGTTTTGACATTGGCACTTTTGTCAAATATTTTTTTAGGTTATAGAGATCTTGCATAAAAAGATCAGTGGTTGATTCTGGTCTGTCAACACTCGTAGAAATCCTTCACAGAGAATATTTTGAATCTTCTAAAGACCCATTGCTGATGATCTGCAAGACACTTACTAACCAAGAGAGGAAGAAGGAAGCTCTGTATAGCTAAATTAAAACTAAGAAGAAAATGGATTTTTATTTACTCAATCTTCATTATAGCATTTAAATGGTAATTCAGCTGCAAAGTTTGCAAGGTTGATTTTATGATTTCTTTGTTTTTGCCATTTAGTCCCTACTCAACTCCTGTGGCCATGGATATGAAACAGAAACATATATACTGTCTGCAGAATAACATAAATCTTATGAAAGTAGACTGGTGCTTTTGAAAGATTATGCCATAATAAATCTATAATTTAAAATACCACTTTGCTTCATTTATGCAGGAAATATAGCCTTTGTGTTTAGTTACTATTTCCTAAACAAGCTGAGTGAATAGATGTGATGGCGTGATTAAGCACCATAAACTTTAAAACTAGAACGTGCAAGTTGGGCTCTAGAGATCATTATGAGATAATTGACATGTAGTTGGATCCAGGGGGTGGCCTTGACAGGTGGTCCCACAAACACTGAAAAATAAGGTGGTCCTCCCTCCCCAAAATACCATTGCTAGACCTGAGTATATTAGACAGCTTTCATCCTCTCCTATTGAGAAGGTAGTTGTGCTGCAGGTTCAAAGAAACCCATAGGAAACAAATTATCTGGACCCCACTTACTCAGATTGCAGGCTTAGGTACAAGACTGAGACAGAATTGATCACAATTATGGATGGTCTCAGGTAGAAGGGTGGGGAGGATGTGTTCATCCATGCCATTTTTAACCTCTCAGTAGCTTTCAGTATTATGATGGTATTGGGGGAATTAAGAGTGGTACCCAGCTGGTATTGATGGGAAAGAAAAATTTATCTCAGAGCCTCTTTGTAGAATTCTTCACAGTTCAATATACTCACTCTATTCTGTAATATCTACATGAAACTTCTGGATGAGATTTGAAATGTCTGTCCATAAAAGAATCTCAGATCATAGACATAAAATTTAACTTATTCAAGATCTAGACTATATTTTGGTTGAATCTAGATGAGACTTTGAGCATTTGAAATATTTTTATTTATATCATTTTCACATAAATTTGCAAACGGTACAAGAATATGGAAGTTCTGTGAAGAATACAATGTTAGTGTATGATTAATTATAAATTACTTCATAGAAAGATGTTTAGATTTTAAAGTTCTTGGACAAGTAAGATATTTACTTTTTTCAGTTCAAGTTAAATATATATTTAAGCACCTTATATAAGCACCTTTGTAATGTAGAGTGTGAAAATCTTTGTTGTGTTGAAAAGCACAGGATAGACCACTTTTAATGAAATTAGTATAGTACCTCAGTTATATCCAGCTTGAAATGATAGGAATGTATAAATTCCCATTATTTGTAATTAAAAAAAAAATCTTTTAATGTAGTGCATCATGCAGTATTTGGCACAGCAAAGGGGTGTTTTGTTTTGTTTTTTAGTAAAACTCACTTAGATGGGTCAACCTCACAGTGTGGAACATTCCTGTGACTTTTGCCACATTCAACGTTTCTTCCAGTTGAGTGGCCAAGTTGATGATAAAGAGATATTCCTTTAGGAATTCTACTTCATGATTTAGGGTGAACAAAAATTCTTAAATCACAGTATCCTTCACAAAATAGTATCCTTTTCTATTCAGGCTTTTTCCCGGATTCTGCACATTCCTTCTGTTCACATAATAAATAACAGATACTCTATGTTTATACATGAAAATATGGTTTTATCATAAAAAAAATGCATTTTATACATTTTTATCCTATATTGCAAAGTTACTCAATTGTCAGGCCAACTATCTCTTACATTACTAAAGAGAAGATCAACAACTTTCCTGAAGGAATGTCCTCTAAGTAGTTATTGGTGTCACAATACCAGTTACAGTTCCTTGCTACAAGTCTGGGTTTTTTAAAAACTGAAGCTTATGTATAAACAATTCAAGTGGTTGACATAATAGTGCAATGTATATGTTAATGTATGGTTGAGAATATGATCAGGACTGGCAGTTCAACATCCATCAAAAAGATAAGGAGTCTTAACAAGTGGATAGAAAGGATCCAGTCCTGTGATTTTGACCACAAACTTTTGGGTATGTTGCTCGAATGATAGAATAAATGCTTAATCTAAATGGATGGAACAAATTATAGTGTTCATTGGATGACGGTAAATTGCTATTTTTTTACTATGCAGTCAAAGGTGTTCCAGAGCAGATTTTGGGAAATTTGCTCTAGAATGGAAGGGAATCTCATCGCAGACAACTGGACAATGAAAGTTAAAAAGCACCCAAATGTTTCAGATTCAAACTATAAAATCTTTCCACAAAAAATTATTTCATATATCCAAATGTTACATGTCATATAATAGCATATGAGCATATCTGTGCTTTCATGTATGTATAAAATAATTTATTTTGATTTCCTAAACAAACACTTTAAAAGAACGTTTTCTTGTATGTTCATGAGGTACACAGACAAATCTAGGTAAGGCTCATTTTATGACTTCACCTGAATTTTTTTATTTTTTATTTTTCATGTAGCTAAAAAACTAGATTTTATAATGGAACATAACATAAAGCATCAAACTTATGAACTCAGCCTTTTTTTTTCTGGTAAGCATATATCATTTTCAATCTGTTATCCAATTCCAATTCATGAGAAGTGGTTTCTAAACATCTGTAATTCAAAATCTTTCCAACATCTTTAATTGAAACACTTTCCAGTTAAAAGTAGTGGGGGAGAGAAAATGCAAAGCAGTCTGCAGGAAGCACTGGAAATAGGCAAATCTGGTGTTTTAATATTCTAAGTAATGTATTAAAATACTGATACACTTTTTGGTTAAAGGTTATTTGCCTGCTAATGCATTAAAAATAGAATCCTTTTATATTCAATGGATGTTTAAGCATAAATCTGTCCTTTAAAATGAATCCTACTTTTCTATCTATTAGACAAAAAAAATGAAGCTTTGGTATTTGTGGAAGCTTCGTCTTCCCTACCAATTTGTTCCACAACTATAGTTTCTTCCTATACTCTTCACAATCAGTATTACACGACTGCATATCAAAGAACTATGAAATTGCTATGTAATCCCAGAGGATTTGGACACTGGTACCATTGACTGTTGGTAACAAAAAATATTGCAAAAAGATGTTAGAAAACTTTCATGTTACTATGAAGCGATGGGCCTACTGCTATTTAAACATAAATGTTTAAACTCCCATTAGACGTGCCTCAACCATCCAATGAAATTAAAAGCAGCTCTTTGGATATCTGCCTATGCTAGCACCCTTTATATTTCTAAAAAGCACTTACAAAATATGCTGATTTCCAGTAGTCAATGGAAAAGATAGGTTAACTTCCTTTAGAATTCATTATTCTTTCTATAGAGTACTATTGTCTCACTGGCTTCAAAAGCTGAACAGCTGAATCAAACAAGCATTTCATTTTGAAGAAGTTTTTAATGCTTCAGAGTCATATTCTATATATTCTGGTCCTTCTCATTTTTCAAAAGTGTTTACATCCTATTCAGTTTATAAAATAATTGCATCTCCAAATCTTGGGTATCAGTAAACCAATTTCTTTCATCCTAGTATCTACAGAAAAAAAACAAGTTTATTATTAGGAACAATGCTGCACAGAAAATTACAAATAAAAATTTTAAAAATACAATAAATATTTTAGCTATTAGGAATGTGATAAATTTCAATTTAGAAATTCAATTTGGATGAGATTTGATTGCGTCATCAGAATGTTTTAACCAAGACAATTTAGCCTGAAGATTCAAATGATTCTGTTTATATACACATTATTCTAATTAAAACTGATGAGTCAATTCAAACTGGATTATTAATCTGAATTGGATTTGAGTTAATATGCCTACCCTTGTTGTCTTTTGCTTAAATTGTTTTTATGAATACTGCAAACAGAAGCACTGAACAGATAGTTCACTATCTGCATTGGCATGAATGTAATGTCCTTCATAAAAGCAAGGAGTAGTAATGTAGTAGCATCTTTTAGGAGGCTTTCAGAGCTGCTTTAAAGGCTATCCTCCTTGCTTGTCTGTGCATGCATATACAGGTAGTCCTCGATTTACAATAACAATTGAGCCCAACATTTCTGTTGCTAAATAAGATAAATGAGTTTTGCCCCATTTTACAACCTTGCTTGCCACAGTTGTTAAGTGAATCACTGCAGTTCTTTATACCATAGTTAAGTGAATCTGGCTATGAGTCAGTGCTAAGCATCTGAATTTTGATCACTTCACCATGGAGATGCTGCAACTGTTGTAAGTGTGAAAAATGGTCATAAGTCATTTTTTTCAGTCCTGTTGTAACTTTGAATAGTCATTAAGGGAACTGTGTATGTCGAGGACTACCTATACATTCTGCTGCTACCAAGAGCACAGACAGGGACAGCCTTTGGAACTGAAACAGACCTAAAGAATGCAGCTACTTAAACATTTCTAGGTTTATATTAATGTGCTTCACCAAACGCTTTTGAATGCTTTTCCCATACTTTAAATCCATTTGTATAAATCTTTTATAACTAATCTTAGTAGTCTGAGAATACATTTGCTCTTTCCATTTTTTTAAAAAAAAACCTGATTCTAAAAGAAGTTTAGCTTCTTTCAAAATAATTTCCAGTGTTTAAGCTTTAATTTTGAGAATTGAAAAATGTCAAATTCTCACACTTCTGCTAATAGTACTGGTGACATTTAAAGTCATTCACCCGGACTACAACAACAACAACAAAAAAAGGATGGTCCCTCCACTGATTCTGTAAACCAACCACTACTTCAAACTGATAGTGAAATTTTTCAATTTGTCATTTGATAAATAACATGTAGCAACAATATTGGTACATGCCAAATACTAAATTATTGAATGCAAATTAAAGATTAAAGGAAAACAATAAGGAAGTTGGCTCTAAAGAGATTAAGGCAAAAGTTACATTATTATAGATCATCTACGTTTGAAAGATTAATACTAAATCTGAGATGTGTAAATGCCGTGCTTAAGCAGCTATTTAAATATTCACACACAAAAATAATATGTTTTCAGATACATACATGTTCGAAAATGGAAAATACTAAACTTCCTAACAACTAATGGGTGTTCTCCTTTAAGATAATTTATAATTATATGATTTTGAGTGGGAAGTCAAAGTGGGTCATTATGATTATATTTTTAATAGATATGCTACTATTAGGAATTTGTAAGTGTGAGCTAGAAATAAAAGCAGCTGTTTGTAAAATCCATGCAGCAGTAGGGAAGTACCAATCCCTTTAAAAGGTTCAAAACATGATTTCTACAGAAGTATTTCACAAACAATCTAATTTGAGTATCATGCTTTGGCAAACAAAATCGAGTCTGGCATAATTCTAGGTTCATTTTAGGCCACTCAATTAAAGACAGATTTATGGAAAAAATGTAAGTTTGGCAATGTAATTTTTATAATGGAATGGATCTAACATGAAACCAAAACAAGTATAAAATATAGGCAGGCATAGGCCCAATTCCAGATATGTGAAATCACAGTAACACTGCACAGTACTCCAAAGCATGTAGGAGCCCAGAATGTAATACCTATCTGCAACTCTAAAGCAGCCATGCCTTTTTCCAGGATTGCATGTATTTCTGCACATCAGCTGGATGAAATACATCCTGATGCTTTGAAAAGTTGCAGACAAGTTCCATGTGCGCAGGAAAACCTCTTTGGAATTGAATCTGAAGTACTACACAGCCCTACTTTGCAGGGTTCCATAAATATGGCTTGCAAATGTAGCAAACTTTTAAAACAGCTTTTATCTGTTTCCAGGTTCGATCCAAGTCATATCCCTGAAAGCAATACGTCATGTCTTTAAGCCCTTTCCTAAAATAACTTCCACCTTATTGGGACAATAAATATTTTATTTTTAAAATGAGTGTAATTTCCAAGCATACCTCAACTTTTTTGGGGGGAAGGAGCAGAGGCTTTGGCTAGAAAATTATTCCCAACTTGGCATCCTCCAGATACTAGATGGCAATTTAATTTATGAAGTATTTTATAAAGCAATTGGTTAAGGAATGATAATTTGAACCATAGCAAGCTCAAGAAAATTAGGCTCCTGGCTTGTTTGAAAATTTATATTAAGATCAATGCAGAATTCTATTTAAAAGAGTAGCTAACACATGGGAAGGAAAAAAAGAGTACAATATTTATTGTCCCTTACAGAAGTATAGCACATAACTTTAGTTGAACATTGTGTCTGTCCATTTCATTTTAAAAAGTATTTTATATATACTTCCATCATTACAATGCTCTTCTATCTTCATGCTACATTTTATTAGTACTACTGCAAAATACTATAAACAAGAAAGAACTTACGGGGAAATTGTACACCCAGAGGCGTAGGCATGATGGCCGGTGTAACGGATATCACAACGTACTATGTTGTTGGAATAGTCTGATTCCGGTACCAAGTAACTAGGGTTGACGCTAACCTACAAAAAAAAAAATGCTATACTTTACAGGTTTCATACAATACTAAATATGTTTAGGTTTTCTAATTAACGAAATGTGATTACCTTTAAAATGTAATTTCCAGGTTTAACATCTGTAATATCAATCCACTGGCAATCTATATCAGCATTGTAGGTATCGTAACAACCAGGACTCAGCCCCTAGAAATGTAATGCTAATTTTTTAAAAAATTGAGAGAATAACTATTTAAAAATACAGTATAATAAGCATATATTACTTGCAGAATAAAGAAATAGTCACTTTTCTTCTGTAAAGATTATTGGTTTATTTTTGCCATATCTGGAGCCTTCACCAATCCTCAAATACCAGCAGATTTTTCTTCTTGAAGTATTTGAAGTCTAATACTTCCCCATGGCTGGTCTAAAAGCAAACAGTGACATCCATTGGAATAAGCTAGAAAAACATATGCTTATGCTGCTGTCCTCTAACTGCTATCATGCTTGAATATCCTGAATGGATAACTCCATTTAAGCTACATATATAGTCTTCACAACGTCCGATAGACGAAGTCGATGCCTTTCTCTGCCATGAAAATATTCTAAGTAATATCTTGACTGGATCTAGGAAAAGTATGACGTTTAGTCACAGACTATGTGTCATTTGGCAAGAAGAGTCTTGGCCATGGAAAGGAAGGTCATGGGTATATTGAAAGCTGGCAGCTGAATATATATTTTAGATTTGGAATCAGACTGCAGTCTTCAGTAATTGCTGAGGAAAATGCTTCATAAAATGAAGCTGTTAAAATAATCATCTTAAAGTGAGATGATGATTCTTTAAAAAATCCAAAGTATGATACTATATTTAAGGCATATATATTTACAGTTGGTTACTTATTTGTAATTGTGAGATACATGCTGCAGAGACTAAATACCCATCCAGACTTAATATGCTTGTAAGCGGTGTCAATCAAAATATAGTCAAGGACAGTGTTGCAATTTATTATGATACAATACAGTTCTATCAGCTATGAAAAAAATGAAGCCATCTGCTGAAAAATGTATATAGGAACAGAAGGATATGTCTATAGCAAGTCAAAATATCATAATAAAAGACAGAATGTAAGTAATTTTCTCCTAAACAAGACCCCAACACAAAAAAATCTGAATCAAAATTTCATTTATGGTCTATTACCTTCACTATTAATGCTGTTACTTTTAAAATTTCGGTAATATTTAATCATATTTATTAGATTTTTACAAATATAGATCTAGTTTGATGTAGATGATGTAAGAAAATGGTCTTTGTTGTTTTTTCCATTCAGCCCCTTATAGTTTTCTTGGTAAGATTTTGGAAGTGGTTTGACATTTCTTACTTCCTAGGGCTTAAGTTTTAAGCTTTGTGCCTAAGGCAGAACTAGAATTCATTGTCTCCTGATGCCTTCACCACTATAGCAAACTGGTCCTGTGATACTTATTTATAGTGCATTATATATTATAATTTGATTATTTAATATTTAATTTAAAAAAATACTGTTCATGAAACACTACTCAACAATATTGAGTATATACTGTAAGTAAATAATTCATAATAATAAGGGCAGAAAGATACATGCCTAAGTGTTGTGGTCCGCTGGCAGCCTACGAAGCTGGCAGCAGAGTCGGACAATGGGGAGGAACATGGGCCAGTCCTGGAGTCTGACGAGGGCTCGGATGAGGGATCTGCCTCCAACAAAGAGATGGGGCCAGGGCCATCTGAGAGTTATATGCAGACTCCGGAGCCTCCAGAATCTGACATCAGTGAGGCAGAGGAATTAAGGGAAGCCTGTTCCCAGTGCGCAGTTGCACAGAGCTGCCAGAAGGCAAGAACAGTTAAGACAAAAGGGGTGACTCAGGAGTAAGGCTTGGAGATGATTGGCCCCTCCCATAAGACATAAAGGAGAAGCAAAGGGCCAGGAGACTTTGCAGGAAACAACTTTGTTCATTCTGGTCAGTTTAAAATCTGAAGCTCCATGTTGACTTTGTGCTCCATTTGGCCTTGTACAGCTAATTGGCGATTTAGTCGTTGGCAGCATTTCAAGGTAGATAAAGGTGGGTGCTTATCAGCCTTATCCCAAAAGACTGTGGCAGACTTCTGTTGGACTATTCATAAACTGTTTGGGACTCATTACGGACTGTGAATGCATATAATTCACAGCTGTTGAAATTTAAAAAAAAGGTTTTTGGGAACAGCATGTGATTGTTATTGCCATAGGAAGCCAGGGTCAGAACACCAAGCTGATGATAATGTTGATATTTCCTTTAAACCAGTACACCAAGAAAAGTGAGCAAACTATTATAAAATCTCAAAGTTGATCTTAGCAAATCTACTCACTAAAATTAAAGCAACTCTTAACAGCTGCATCTCTTTTCCAGGCTTATGTGGAAGTTTCAAAAAATTGAGCTGCTTAAACAAATCACAAAAACAAAGAAAGCTGCCCTTGTGCAGAGTACAATGCATTTCTTTCATATCATTTTCAAAATATGAACAGCCCATCATCAACTACTTCTATCTTCAGCTAAGTCAGTGTTTCTCAACCTCAGCAACTTTAATGCTGACTGGGGAATTCTGGGAGTTGAAGTTCACCCATCTTAAAGTTGCCAAGGTTGAAAAACACTTGAGTTAAGTAATTCTCTGTACCAAGCTTTAAAGTGCAATAAACCGTTGAAAGGGGTCTAGTTACTGATATAATGAAATTTGAATTGAAAGTGAAAATCGTTTAAGGAAAGGCAAATTGCAAAATTTGAACATGATTATACTCAATTTGATGGTTAATCAATGAAAATTAATAGCATTCTGGAAATGAAATTTACTGAAAGAAAACTTTAAAGAACACCTTGATTATTTGCATTACATATTTCAAATGAGTAAAACAATTCATTTACAAACTATTGCTATGTACTAAAGGACAGCTGTATTCCAAAAGCCAATAGGATAATCAAGATTAGGTTCAAAATTATGCAGTCCTATGATTTTTATTTTCATTCTTTATTCTGAAGGATGATTATCAGGATGCCCATTTTAAAGAAAACTTGCAGTAAGATTCCCAGAGCAACTCTTCATGGATAGAATTCTTTATACCAGCGGTCGCCAACCGGTGTGGGCCGTGAGAAAATTTTGGTGGGCCACAGAGAAATCTCACCCCCAGAGCACCCCCCCAAAAGCAATTAATTCAGGTTGCATAAAAACACAAGGCTGTGCTGGCCACATGGCCCGTGGGAACCCTCCCCACCCACTCACTCCTTTTTCCAACCATCATCTGTTTTGCTGTGCCGGGAGATTTAAATTAGCTAGGAAGCAGGAAATGGTTGGATTTCTTGCTTTTTAGCTAGTCTTTAGATCTTCGGCTCTGCTTTTAAGCACAGCCGAACCTCCCTTGGGACTGAAGGTTCTATTATTCAGTGCAGACTCACAACAAGCAAATTTTATGTGACAGACTCAGGTAGCTGATGGCAGATAGATAGATCACAGAATGATTCTGTGAGCAACTCAATCTGCTGCCTGCTTTGCCTGATTTTGGGTAAAAATTGCTCTTTTTTAATAAAAAAATTTAATATTTACATACATGGTGTGTTGTGAGTTAATTTTGTGAGTTTGCTTGCTAGCAAATTTTATGAGTTTGCTTGCTAGCAAATTTTATGTGACAGACGGAGCTAGCTGATGGCAGATAGATAGATCTCTGAATGAATAACTCAATCTGCCTGCCTGCTTTGCCTGATTTTGGGTAAAAGATGCTCTTTTTTAATAAAAAATTCAATATTTACATACTCACAAAATTAACTCACAATACACCATGCATGCATGTAAATATTGAATTTTTTATTTAAAAAAGAGAAACTTTTACCCAAAATCAGGCAAAGCAGGCAGATTGAGTTTCTCACAGAATCATTCAGTGATCTATCTATCTGCCATCGGCTAGCTCGGTCTCTCAAATTTGCTTGCCATGAGCCTGCACTGAATTTGCTTGCAAGCAAACCTTCAGTCCTAAGGGAGGTTCCCGAAGATCTAAAAACTAGCTAGAAAGCAAGAAATCCAACCATTTTCTGCTTCCTAGCTAATCCAAATCTCCCAGCACAGCAGAACAGATGATGGTCGGAAAAAGGAAAAATAGAAATTTAGCAGGCAAGTTTACCGGGTAAGGAGTGAGTGGGCAGGGAGGGTTCCCGCAGGCCATATGGGCTGCGCAGCCTTGTGTTTCTGCACAGCCTGGATTAATTGCTTTGGAGTGGTGCTCTGGGAGTGAGATTTCTCTGCAGCCCACCAAAATTTTCTCACAGCCCACCGGCGGTCCACGGCTTTATACTATTCTATGAAGGATATTGGTAGTTCTTGACTTACTGTATTACTATAATTAAGCCCGGAATGATGGTCATAAATCATTGTAGTCATAAATTGGGGCACTCGTGTGACTTGGAAATAATTTTCCAACCTTTTTTTTGTAGAGGTTGTTCAGCAAATACTGTGGTCATTAAACAAATGTAGCTTGTAACCAATTGTTAACTCATTCATCTTAATAGGAAATTTTTGTCAGAAACAGCAAATGTCAGAAACCAGCAAACAATGTTGTGAATCCCAGTCAAGTGACTGCAGAATGTTGTGGCCAATCATAAAGTTTACCCACCCAACATATACTCAAGTGACACTGGGTCAACAGCACAACCATTTATGACAGCCAGGGTGATTTACAGCTCATCAAGCACAAATTTCATGGCTGCCTTAATTTCAGTCATAAAACAACTAGTCATAAAGTAAGGACTATCTGTATTTTACACTAACTCATTCTCCCTGGCAATAAATTAGAGATGTTACTCACCATTCCTAAATGAACTTAAATATCAGCTTTCATTCATTCCATTCCTAACTATTTTCTGGTAGATGAAGCACTTTAAAACTAAATCAAAAGGTACGAAACTGTTCATAATGTACTTCTTTGTAATGCAAAGTTTCATAGTGAGTAGAATTTGATAATTTATATTACCTTAAATTCTATCTAAAGAATAGCAATATTAATAAATATACATTACCTGTGTATGGGCTGTACATGCAAATCGCCTATAGTATCCATAGTCACAAGAAGTGTCTTCAAGACAAAAACTTGCTTTGTGTCCTTCAGCTACTCTACTTTGTGAGCTTGCTTCAAGTAAGTCATAATGACTGAATTCATCCATGCTATGATAATGTCTATTAATAAATTAACAGAAGATTACTTTAATTTATTGCGCCAGGAATCAACATCTTAATAATAATTTGGCCAATAAGGCCAAAGTCAAAATAATATTTCCCCATATTTTAAATATTGCAGTATTCAGATCTATTAGACAAATATTTTGAAGCCCAGTGATACTACTCTCTACATATTATAATTCCAATGATTATAATAAAATAAAGTTTTAAAGAAAGTTGTTATATATTGTTTGTTTAAAAACCAAACAATGAGCAACTGTTATTTCCAAATATCCTATTAGATTAAGGGCTTAAATATGGAAAGTAGATTCATCCACTATTAATCTTATTTTAACAATGTATCTGATTAAAAATATTTGTGTTGCTCTCATAAATTCAAGATCCTTCTCTTTATGAAATTTTTCGTTTTTTTAAATGGACCTAGTAAAATATGCAAAATAAATTAAAATTAAGGTTTTTGTATTTGTATAGTTTTTTTTGCATTTTGTTGTTTTTTGTTGTTCTATTGTCATTTTATAGACCAGTGGAAGTTTGTCCACCATTTTCTATTAACTGTGCTATGTTTATGGTCATTACATAAAGCTACAAAAATCTGGTTAGAAATATATTTGTACTGGCCTCTAATTGTCACCTGGATTTTTGCAGCCTAGGTATGGTGCCCCAATCTCAGACTCCCTTAATCAGATATCTGCTAGGCATTTTGGAATTGCAAATCCTAGAAGTCCCAAGTCACATATTTTCTCCTTACTCTGGCTGGAAATTCTGTCTAGTTCTGGTGTATATAAAAAGCATCTGGTTAGAGAACCCTGAGATATTGAATAGAAAATGAAATCATACACATACTTCAAAATGAATGTCACTTTTATGATCTAAAGTCATAAAAACTGACAACAGGTAAGGATTAAAAGCTGTATACTGATTTTTGCTAGTGTTTTTGTAATAAAAAATAAAGTTAACCATTATCTTTGCAGTATTTTTACATGCAGATAATTCATATTTACACAGAAGGAAAAGGACTCTGTATTAGGTACCTTTACCCAGTAATGCCTCCATTATAATATTTAAATGTAATTCATCCTTTCTTTTCAATTAAATTTGGTTGGTATTAAAGTTTATACAAACATTAAATTAAGATAATTGGTGCTACACACTTATTTTTAGTATTCTAGTGTTTACATCCAAGTTATGCACCAATTTATATATTAAGCTAAGCAGTTCATTTTGATATCTAAAACTTGTTTATTGAGATGTAAATCAAAGGAAAATGGTTATTCAGAGAGGATGGGTGAACTACCATTCTTGACAATTTCTTCAGGAATTTCCTGAATTTACACAGTGCAACTCAGGAAAAGACAAAAGGAGCTGCCAACAAGTGTGATATTCAGGCTCATGTTTGCTGCAAATTATCTTGATGTTTTTCACACAAGAGCAATAAGAAGAGTGGAACAGACAAAAACAGTAAATAACAAATGAACATAATTTAAAAGTGCCATACAGAACACTTCACTCACTGATGACAGCTGTGCCATTCCCATGAGTACCGTGGTCGGCTTGGTAAGAAATCTGATGTACCTTGATTTTTCACTCTCTGTGGAAATCTCAGAAGTACTCTGTTATCATAGTCTCTAACATCTGATCTGTAAGCTGAGCTGCAAGAATATGCATATGAAAAGAGTAAAATTGTTTGACAAGTAGGTCTTAGTTTAAAATGTTGTGTAATTGAATACATCCTCTTGGAATTCATCAGGTTTAATGCAGCTTTCATCAGTGAAAACGTGAGCAGTTAAGCTAATCAGAACTAACATAAATCCCATTAATTGCAGTGGTCCACCTTAAGCATGACTAACAAGGATTCAACCCAGTGAAAATCCACTGCTTTTGAGATTCTAAAGCTGCTAAACAATTTTTATGGAATGATTACATTAGAAAATGTTGTGCAATTTATGTTTCTCATTCTTCCTAAATAACAAAGACAGATTTTTTTCTAGTTGATTCAGACTTTCATTACAGGAAATATGGAAGTACTCTCAGCAGTATAACAATTTCTTCGATATCAGTATTCAAAACTTCAAAAATAAAGTTAAGACTATACATATCTCAATTTTTATTTAATTCTACATAAAAAATGCTATTGGTGGACAGACTGTTTTGAATACTTTTTTCTAATTAATATTTCTTTGAATAAAGTCACTGAGCAACTAGGTTTTCTGTTTCTTTCAGAAATTATGGAATTAAGAACTAAGGAAAAAAATTCCTGAACAATTAATCAGTGGAGTGACTTGCCTCCAGAATTTGTGGTTGCTCCAGTACTGAAGGTTTTTAAGAAGAGATTGGGCAACCATTTTTCTGAAATGGTACAGGATTTTCTGCTTGAACAGTGGGGTGGACTAGAAAACCTCCAAAGTCCCTTTCAATTCCATTATTGACCCACCCAGTCCAATTTTTCTACGGATTTGTTTCTTCCTATTATTTCTGTTGTTGACCCCTCCCCTTGATTCTTCACTTCTTTCTTCCCCATCGATTTCAGCAGAATTCATTTTTGTCAATGTTTTTTTCTGACTAAAAGAAAAACTGAACAGAAAACTATAGCTGGAATCGTATGATATTCTTAATTTCATCTGCAGTTTAACTCCATTTCTACTACAAAGAAAACCCATGTAGATTTACAACTATATCCAAGAAAAAGTACCTACCTCAAGTATAATATTAATCAAATCTAGACTAACATTGCTTTGAATTCATTTGAGTTATAAAAATTCATTTTTTTAGAGCTCTACGGTCAAACATAAATCAAATATGTGTAGGTTGTCAGAGCTCTGTTCATAAATTAGATTGCAACATCTCTACAGGAAGTATGTCTAATTCAGACAAGTCTTGTGTGTCTGCCTGTCTATTATTAAGCCTGTGCAAAGGATTCAAAAGCAATGCTTCACAAATTAAAGCTTTTTAGCATTTAAGCAGTGACCACCTTTCAAACTTTGTTGTCTCCTTTAGAAACTGTCCTTGGTATTTTACATGTGTGCCTAGGAACTGTAACTGCTAGACATATTACCTTTGTTAGCAATTGTGTGTCCATGCAAATTAATGGACAAACAACTAGATACAGCTTCCAAACTAGTAGCACAAACCTTGTATAGGGCACAGCTACTGGAGAGTTGTACTTTGCAGGATCCAATTTACGTCGGCCACTGGGACCAAAGGTTTATTCTTCCAAGCTTTTGGGCTCCTGCTGGAGCCTGTCATTAAGGTACTTCTCTTTCTCCAGAATATGTGCACTGGGGTGTCCTATGCGTTGTATTTATATGGCTCCTGATTGTGTGTAGCTTTTACTTAATTGGGGTGTTTATGGCTGGCTATTAAGTCATTAATTTTGGTTTCTTTGTGCCACTGCATCCTCAGCTCTTATGTACCTGATAGGCTGATGGTAGATCAGCACTCCTATTGACTGACAAGGGGCCCGTTTCTCAGGCTTCAATCATTTCTCTGGCTATTTTTGTCCCTACTCACCCAACAATTGGAGTAGCTGTGAAATTGAATATTCATTGTTCATAACGATGTGAGTCTACCAACAAGACCTCAACTCATTGGTAGCCTCACATTGCAGTGATCAAGGACATGCGATTAATTTTACAGCTAATATGAATACTGAGTGATCAGGGACAAAAATAGCCAGTGAAACGATTGAAGCCTGGGAAGTCAACAGCTCCTTGTCAACTTGAAAGAATAAGTCAGTCCTGGTGACCAACTTAGATTGGATACTGCAACATTATCTTGGGACACATATATTTACCTTCCTTTCTAACAGATGCCTTGGTCTGAAGGATTTCTGAGAGCATTGCTGACTCCTAGTGTCATGCATTATCAAAGATTTATCTTAATGCATGTTTATGAAAGCTTCACTGCATTTAATGTAACTTACTTCCACATGTATGCATTCGATTACAGCTTCATTATGAAATGAACTGTACTGATTGTGATTTGATATCTGATTATCAATTAATCTAGATGCTGAAAAGCAATGAGTTAAAAATAGATTAGAGTAGGGAGATAAATAATAAATAACTGGAAAGTACAATGATCAAACAGCAATTTAAAAATTACTTTCTTCTGTTGCATACAAAGCAATGTGCTTAATAAAGGCCTTCTTTTCAAAAATTAATAAAGCTCTGGGTTAATGAAAAACAGATCCTGGTAAGAAAATAATTCCTAAACAATCAAGGCATGGAAACCTTATGTAGTTTGGTCATCAAGCTTTCAGCAGACATTAATAAACACAGTATGTTTTATGAATTGGAATAGTAAAAGAATTTTCTCTGCTGCTTAAATTCTACTGAAATCATATCTATTTTCCTCTTGTTATGTTACCAGAGCAATTCAAAATCTTTGATAATGTATCCTGGATACAAAACAATAATGTTCAAACAATATGTGCCTCAGAAAGTTAATTCTTTTATAAAGCTGTTTGGCCTTCTTCATCTAGTGCTCTCCAAATATGTAAGGATTTGTTGAATTCTCAGTCAACATGGGGAAAGATTGAGATACAGGGAATTGTATTCTCCCAAAATCTTTACATTTCCTGATTGTGAAAGTTCATAAATTAGCTCATAAATAAGTTCATAAACTTATTCAATAATCTTTCCATCCAACAGGTTATTTTATGAGGATATGAAATCAAAGCCATCCCTGTACTTACCTAGCAAGACAATTCTCTTCAGCAGCACACCTCAGGTTGTACATGGACGTCTTTTGGACATAAGTGGCTGCTTGGATGTAATAAGGATCTGGCACTAAATCTGGCAACCCTGCAAGTACATCAAATCACACACAAATATACACAAAATAGATCAGATCCAGAAAACATCTACAAATTTCACTCTTGAAAAAGGCAGCCAAAGTTGTAGTTTCTAGTCATGGTGTGAGAAATGGGAACCTATACCGTGCACAGTCATTTAATAAGACCAAAAATCACTTTTCAGAAGATCAAAAGAAACATTAAAATACAATGTGTCTTCCAGATTGGAACTATTATACCACATGATCCTGTAAAATATTTTTCTTATGTATCTTTAAGGCATTTTCCTCATAAGGCCACCAGCTGAGGAAAACAATAAGTTTGTCAGATACCAGAAATGTGTCTAGAACAATAAATTATGCATGTTGTCTTAAGCAACAATAGATATTCTCAAACAAAAGGCTGTAAACATCCATTAAGTAGGTTGTATTAACTAAATCACAACCAAACTCAAGCCTCAAAATGAAGCCAACAACAGCCTATCGTTAATTTGAGTGTTTTCTAGACCTACATTTCTACTTTTCATGTTTGGTTCAGTCCCAGCACTGAACCCTCGGAGAGCAACACTTGAAATGACTTGACCATAATACCTATAAAGCTTCCTTTTTGCCATGAAATAGTCACATCTGAAGACAAGGGCAATCTCATTAAGTTCTAATAAATTTATATGCAGAGAGGACTGGAATCCATCTAAGAAAATGAACCACTGCTAATAATTAACACTCCCCCCCCCCTTATAAATCCCACTTCCGAATGGTTGCCGCTCTATTAGAATGAGGGACCTCTGCCTCCTTCCTCGTAGCCCTCACCATCGTGGTGTTTTGCATGACTTTACTCTCAACAACTTATTTCTAGCGCAAGATCCCGACCGACTACCGGGCGAGGGGGAGACTTGGGACCAGATGGTGATCAGCGGATGTGGGGCTGGCCGAGGTGAAATCCCGCAGGCTGCCGAGAAGGGAGGGACTTGCCACGCGGCTGGGTTGGATCTGGGGGTGGGGAGCGGCAACTCGCTTTTTGGAGGGACATCGTTACAGACTCAAACGGCTGAATTCGGCATCTGCGTGCAAGTATTTAAAAACTTCCTTAGGACAGAGGTGCAACTCTTCACTTCGTTCCTTTTAAGCTGCAGCCTGTCCCGCTATCTGGTGTGACTGGCTGAAATGCGCGCCCTTACCGTATTGAAAATAGCCGGTGCCGTACCCCGGCCGGTAGCGGCCTCTCTGTCGGGGCCGCTCATAGGTATCATAGTAGTTATAATAAGGGTTGTCGTCCGTATACTTGTACGGGTTGTACGGGTCGTCCCCCACCATGACGTCTCCGCGGGGCGGCTGTCGGAGATTGCTTAGAGAAAAGCCAGTCTCATTGCCCGTCCTGGCGGTGGCGCTGTCCGCGGGGCTCCCTTGCGCTCCGTCTCGGGGCCCTGCAGCCCTGCGACCCCCGCCCGTGCCATTTCTGTCGGACGGTTGCTCGTAGCCGGCTTGAAACCAGTACTGCGCCTCCGGTTTTCGAGTGGCAGTGCCGCCTCTGCCTGTTCCCGGTGCCCTGCGAGGAGAAGTGCCGTTGCCCCTGAGAAGCAAAACGTGGCCGCCTTGCGCGGGCTCCGGGCTGAGCCTACGCCTCGCGGGTTGATACTGGGAGCCGACGCTGAGAAGGCTGTACACCTGCCCGTTGTTCTCCCATTGAATCCGCTGTCTCCACACGGCGGGAGGAGGGGGCGGCGGATTCATCGGTGGCATCCCGTCCGCCGGTAGCCACATCAGGCAACTCCAATAGAAACACGCTTGCAGCTGGGCAAGGCCCAGGAGAAGCGAAGTCCGGGAATGGAGGCGCATGGCGACGGCGTGGGTCTCTCACAAGCGAGCGGGAACTCCACTCGACGACTGCAGGACTGGGGAACAGGAGTGCACCCCAAAGTCCCTTCCAACTCTCTTATTCTATTAGGTCAAAAGGAGCAGTTGGCGGCTTTTCTTTTCCCAGCTGCAGACCTCCGACTTATTTTGCGCAAAGCGAGAGAGCCCCCCTTGTTCTCTTTCTTTTCTTCCCAGCGTTCTCTTTTGCATTGAGATGGGTTTGGGGAGGAGGAGCAGCCTTCGCCTCGTCCTCGCTTTCGTTCAAGTCTGGAATGAAGCAGTGGGAGAGAGGGAGAGAATTGGAGGAAGGGCGGAAAGGGGGAGGAGATGAGGGATTTCAAAGTTTCTGGCATATTTGCAAAGTTACACAAGCCCATTCTGGCAGACGGATTCTCTATTTGTTCACGTAATGCCATTGGAAACGTGCAAGCCAGATCGTTCCTCTCCCTCTCTGGTTTTCCATCTTTTTTTCCAGCCTTATTTCCCCCAGTCGGGAGAAGCCCATGAAGACAAACCGCAATCGAGTGCCACTCGGGGTATTTAGGAGTCTCTGCAGTCGGCACGCTTCTCGCCGTCTAGGGTTAACAATATGCAGGCATTTCACTTTCCTCAGACAATTTAGTCTGCCAGGAGGTGGGGCGCTGCCAAAATATGCAGAGAGAAAAATGCTATTAGATCACCACCACAACTTGAGAGACAAGAAAGCAAAGTCAGAGAGTGAAGAAACATGTTTTCTGGGAAATATTTTCACCGAAGACATCTCCCACAGTTGGACCTCTGGTGAGGAAATTTGGTGGTGGCGGGATGAAAAACAACAACTGCACATTCCCCTTGCATTATGGCCCCAAATCCTCCTCAAATAAACTTGTGCATACCAACTTTTGTTTTTCCCTGGTGAATCATAGAAGTTCATGACAGATGTGAAGACATTACTTTTGCACAGAGGTGTATGTCAAATTGTCTTTTCCATAGAAATGACTACCAGAATTATTGCTGGGGTGGGTAGGAGAAATCATAAACAGTTTCCACCTCTTTAAACCTCCTCCAAGCAGAATTGTGAACCTGTTTTTCCCAGAATAATTTATAGATGCTCTTTCAATCCAATTAACATATAACTTCTATTATTAACAGTTTTTGTACCAAAAGTAACTCCATCTTGCTGGAAATCAGTCTATGTTTGTTTAGACTGTCTAGACTCACACAGATTTGATACCCCTACAGAAGGGGTGTCAAACTCAGCCCGTGGGGTGCTTAAATCTAGCTTGCAGGACTGGCCTGGAAATAGCAAGGGACAGGCATGCTATGCCTCTGGCAGCAAAACAGGGTGCAAGGATCTGTGTGAGGCCCCCTGTGCCCCATTTTCAGCCTGGATGGCCTCCTGCAGCACTGCTGGCCAAAATAGTGCACTAGGGGGCCATGTTTTGGCCAGCAGGAGGCTGTAGGAGGCTGTCCAGGGTGAAACTGGGGCACCGGGGACTTTGCGCACACCCCATGTCCCGTTTTGGCCTGCAAGGATGCTGCAGGAAGCATCCATCCCATCTCCCCCACCCACCCACCCTGCTGGCCAATGGAGGAGAACTACAATGCTGATTTGGCCCTTGGAGAAATCCAGTTTGACAACCCTTGTCCTACAGGTACTAGATGAAGATTTCCACCACATCACCTAGTCAGCCTGAGATTGATATATAATCATCTTTCATCAGTTTAGAAAAAAATAACTTGTCCCAAGAGATTGATGATTTCTTCCTGTGAATTTAGAGATATAGAAAAAGAATAGCAAAAAGGACCAAATGATGAAGACCTCAGCTTCCCTTCCTACACCCATGAAGAATAGAATCACTCCAGAAGCAGCAAAGCTGCTGTAGAACAGGGACCACGATGCCCAATCCTTGCAGTTGGTCCAAAAGGACACCATAATCAATGATACTGAGTACTGCTAAGAAATCTCCAGTTTCTTGGGGGTCCTGCCACAGGTCATCTATTAAAAAATGATTAAGGAGCTTTCCAGTCAATTCCCAAGCCTCACTGGATCCAGGAATCTAGATAATTTGCTTCATCCAGAATGGTTTTCAAATTCTGGGGTAACCTAATCTACAAAATAAAAAAGGCTTATAAAAAAAGGTTGGAGACAGAAGAGTGATTAGCCAGAATAGCCAGGTCGAGTAATTGATTTTTGAGGATGGGAAATATTAACAAGTATTTCAAGATTGCAAGGAAGCTTTCATCATTTCGTTTATCCAACTGTGTGTTACCAGTTGTATTAAAATATCTGAAGACCAGATTAGATATATTTCTCATAGAGTAATTTGTTCTCATTTACAACTAAGTAAAGTATCACTGAATTTTTCCCCCTTTTTTTTCCTCCCATACCTTTCTATATAGTTTTTATGGGGATTTCTAGCTAAAGCTTAAGTCTAACTAAACACTTTTTATGTATATCTTTTTCCTGATTTCTTCAAGTCATTAATTTGAGACATAATTGAGGAAAAAAGAATCTATATTAATACAAATAGCATCTCCTGCTTTTCTGTGCTACAGCTTCTGAGAAATAGTAATGGCGGGAATACACACGCCACATCTATTCCATATGTTCTCGTCATTGCATAGCATACACTCAGTTGAACATGCTGTCTTCCACTGCATGAAGGAGAACCAAGTATGCTGACAAGAATTTCCTCCATCAACATAGCCAGTCTTTACTTTGCCTCATTAGCAAGACTAGTATGTAGCATGGTCCTAACAAATTACTGTAAAACAAGTTAGGGTAGATTTACTTTGGAACAAGTTATTGGTGGATTTCCCTGCCAGAGAGGAAAGCATCCACCAATCCCCCTCCTTAACATAGGGTGGCTGGGAGAGGGTGCGAGTTTGACTAAAGATGAGAGAAAGGATGGTTAAATCCTTTCTGCTTTGCTAGGAAGACTATCCTCCCTAGAGATCAACTGCAGCAGCTGATCCATGGCAATAAGGGTGCAGATCTGTCAAACAGTTCCTGTGAGATACTGTGGGAGAGTGAAGAACCAGGTGTTTTAATATCTCTTGGAAGAGGCAACTGCTGAAGATCTGGAAAGAAAGTTTAAAAGAGCCTTAGTTAACTCAGTGTATATATGATAACTTCTTCTTACAGTTTTCAGAGTACAGCCACTATTAAAGTTGCTTTCTTAAAATGCATGTCATTCTTACTTTCTTGGTCTTATAGCTATGTAAGCTTCTCTCTTTCATGGATCAGGCATTTGGAGGAGGCTCCAGTAAAGCAGGAAATAATCTCTTTTCCTCTATATTGGAAAGCCCCTACCCACCTCCAACATTCTCATTTTTCTCCCTCAAGATCTCCTATGCACTATACTGCCAGATTGTATGCATGGAGTAGTAGCATTGTATATAGCAGAAAAATTCAGCAAGCGCCACCACCATTGATCTGCTGATATAGATATCATACATAGGATCTACCCTGGACAACATTTTAGCAGCTGTTTGGGAAAATCATAGGGAGGCAGCACTGGTTGAAGCTGCAGGCCTTTCCTGGTTTTACCAGCCTGGCATCCAGTAGAAGCTGCCAATATACTGTATTTCAATGAACCTCTTTTCTCCCTGATCCCCTGTGCAACCTGCCAGCCTGCTCCAGGAGTATGGCACTGATGGGAACAGAAGAATTATTTTGCTTCTGCCTAAGCCACCCCTTTGTGGTGTGTTGAGACCCATATCAGCAGTTTACATAGGGGTTGGAAGCACGTAAGCCAATGCCACTACCAGGTCCATAACAGCTGCTATTCCAGTTGGTACACCTTGAGGGGGATCTGGAAGAGAAGAATAGAACTATGAAAAATCATAATCTCCTGACATCACATAACCCACCTTTTAGCTCCTACTTTCAGTAGGTGATCAAATGGAAAGATACCTACACCAGCCCAAAGCAGCCAATAGTAGCTGGATATATCCCATCCCTGCCAATGTCAGAAGCTGTGATGGAGTGTTTAAGTGGAAGAGGAAAAATGGTGCAACACTCCTTATTAGGTATCCATTGAAATTGCATCCCTACATAGACAGTGAACCACAATTACTCACACCTGTTTCTAATGGCCTCATCTAAATGGAATTTGCCAAAGAGGAGTCTGTCTTGTCAAATGCTCCAAATGCTTTGTCTAATGCAGTCAAAAATGAGGTCATCAAAATTAGAAGCTTTTATTTATACTAGGTGATGATGAGACCATGTCAATGTTAAAAGGTATCCGTTTTCCAAAGTTTTTGATTGATAATGAGAAAGTTCATCCTATTTTTCACAGGTGTCCCACCAAGGATAGGGCAAAACAAAATATACCCAAATATAACCCTTTGATAACTAAAATAAATGCTTGCTTAATTCTGTATCATGCATATTACATAAGACTATGTAGTACCATGCACCATGGTAAATAAATAAACATCACTATCCAATTCCTACTCATCAATATTTTGGTAAAACCGACAGCACTACAGTACTTGATACCTTCTAGCTTAATAAACTTTGTGATAATACGCTGTTCTTCCACCATTGTTTTTTACTTTCCAGTTTTGCCCTCAAGTTCCCTAATGGTCTTCTGAGGGGGTTGAACTTTTTCAATAAGCCAAAGCCAAGTAACTGCTCCAATCAGGACGATACAAAAATTTTAAGCAACATATATCATTCCATCCAGGATTCATCATATTGGCTGGGGAACACAAGAATTATAAACTAGATTGTTTTAAGATTCCAGTTCTAGGTGTGAGATACTCTTTTCAGATAAAATTTCTCAAAATTCTCAACCTTTTTCATTTTGGTTATATAATTTTGTACTTCATGCTTTGTTCCTGCATACAGCAAACAATGACTAAATCAAAGAGGAAAAAGGGGAAGTCTGATAATACTGGGAAAGGCAACCATGAATAAAACGAGTGCTCTTTCTAAACTTTGCATAAGTCTTACTAATGTTACATATAGCTTATTGTTTTTGAATGTGTGATATTAGAAAATATTTCATAATGGAAATACTTTGCTCTGGGATTTGGGCCTTAGCTGTTCCTCTTCTGATGACTTTACTGCTTATATGAAAATGAAGACAGCAAAACAAAAACTACCGCTAGCACATTTTTACTATACTGTATTAATTCCAATATGTTTCTAATCAATATGGAGTTTTCAAGTCATAGATCAAGAAAAATCAATATATCAGCAATAGTCAAGACACATATTGCAAATTAAATATATTCATTCATAGATGGTTTATCATTTTTAAATGAAGTGAGCAAAGTTCATGAGAATTTAATACTCTGAATGCACAGACTAAAGTGTTTTCATCACAGGCTGCCAAACTTTAAAGGCAAAACACTGAACTCTTTCTGACCCACACTAATTCATTTCATACAATGTACGCTGCCTTGAGCTCCTAAGTGAAAGATAGGATATACATCTTGAAAAAAAGGACAGTTGGATGAAGAAACTTGTCAGTTCTAATACCTGTCAATTATATCTATCTACTGTATACTAACAAATTAATAGATAATTTAAAATAAATTATTTAAGATAACTTAACAGACTGTTTTAATATTTCCATATAAAGCACCGCCAGATTGGATGTAATAATAGAATTATTATATTCAACTCAATATATGTGTGTATTGAATTTAGATTACAGATTAACAGATTAACAGAATTGGAAGGGATTTTGTAGGTCATCTAGTCCAACCCCCCACCCAAGCAGAAGACCCTATACCATTTCTGACAAATGGCAGTCTGATCTCTTCTTGAAAGCCTCCAGTGATGAAGCTCCCACAACTTCCGAAGGTAAGCTGTCCCGCTGGTTGATTATTCTCACTGTCAGAAAATTTCTCCTTATTTCTAGGTTGAATCCCTCCTTTCCATCCATTATTCCTTGTCTGTCCTTCGGGTGCCTTGGAAAATAGCTTGATGGTCTTCTTTCTGTGTGGCAGCCTTTCAGATATTGGAACAGTGCTTTCATGTCTGCCCTGATCCTTCTTTTTTTATTATAATTTCTTTTTTATTTTAAGACAAACATACACAGACAATACATAAAAAAACATAAAACCATCTTCCATTTTGTACATACACTGTGTCAGTTGGTTTAGAATCTTTTGTGCAATCCTTTCATAATCATTGTTCACAATTTATATCAATCTTACATTGTCAAACTAGCATATGCTTATCTGTTTATCAATTATTAATTATCCTGCTATTTATTCCATCAATATTATATTATGCTGTCATCCAATGGTTATATATGTCTACATTATATTTTGTATCAGTCTATTAAACTTCTATAACAAAATTATATATTCTATTACCTTACCATGTCTTTTTATCCAACCATTGATAAAACAAATCTCATATCATATAAAATTGCTTGTCTTCTTGTTTCTCTAATTTCAAATGTCAGTTTACTCATTTCAGCACAGTCCATAATTTTTTAAAAAACTTCCTCCTGCATAGGTATTTTGTCATTTTTCCAGTTCTTCGCAAATACAATTCTAGCCTCTGTTAAAACATTTACAATCAAATATTTCAGTTCTTTATTGTAAATGTCCAGTATGACTCCCAATAAAAAGATCTCTGGTTTAAAGTCTATAGGTTGTTTTATCATGTTTTTCAACCATGTGTGGATTTTAGTCCAATATTTCTTTGCGTCCGAACATGTCCACCACATATGGTAATATGAACCAGGTATCTGATGACATTTCCAGCATTTATCTGATGTATTCTTAAACATTCTTGCAAGTCTCATCGGGGGTAGGTGCCACCTGTAAAACATCTTATAAAAATTTTCTTTATATGCAGTTGACATTGTCATTTTTATAATTTTGAGACCACAATTTTTGCCATTTTTCTAAATCAATCCCATATCCAAAATTTCCCCCCCAAGCAATCATCATTTCTTTAACCCCTGATCCTTCTCTTCACTAGACTAGCCATGCCCAGTTCCTGTAACTGTTCTTCATACGTTTTAGTCTCCAGTCCCCTAATCATCCTGATTGCTCTTCTCTGCACTGTAATCTGTAATCATATTCATTCCATATTCATTTCCTCAAGCCTCTAAAGTACCTACTTATACATTCAAAGACTCAGGCATCCATGGGAGGAGGGGTCAAGCAATGAAATATCAAGCACAATGCAAACTGAATTGTTTATGTATGTGTATGTGATTTCATAATGCAGGAATGAAAGAGTAGAGCTCTTTTCATGCACATTTCATCATTTCAGTGTCATAGTTGGAAATGGATGCCTTTGCCTCCAGATGTCTTCAGAATGCCCCAAACAACTTTCTTCTACCCTAAAGCATATTGGGGTAAACCATGATTAAATGTTTCATCCGCTAAGTAAAAAAATCAGACATATAATAGCTTTAGAGGGGGAACACAAATAGGTTCTGACATGCTGGGTAGGTGAAATTTGGAAGAAATTTTGCACAACAGAAATAAGACAGAATAAATAACTAAGGTAAACAACTAAGTATGAAGGACAAATGAATACCTTTATCATTTTCTTAAATCCCAATCATGCTTTTCAAAAGACAATGGAATAAATCCAAGAAAATTAACTTTAGTTCTGGAAATTCAGGGATAAAGAGCTTTGGCAGGCGAACAAGAGAAATCTTCATGGGCTAAATTGCAGGGCTCAAAGCAAGTTTCCTTCCCATCCACTCTCCATCCCAATCCCACTGCCTATCTTTTTTTTCTGCTCCAAGCAAATCAAGGACATACATATACGGCCAGAAATTTAAAATGGTAAAAACTAAAAACATAAAGAGTAACACTGGAAAAAGATTTAAAAGTCTAAAAGGACCCAAGTTTCAAGTTGCAAATTCATCTAATTTAATCAGAATTTTGGGACATGTTAAAAGCTCTCCAACACTATCATATCATTCTTCTATAAGCATTTTATTTGGCTACCCCAACTTGAACAGTGCAACTCTGGATGGCTTGCAACAACAAAAATTCCCCCCAAATCAGCAATCTGGCCCATATTTATATGCTCACGCAATCCCTAGAACAATACATAAGTTGTTAAAGCCTTTCTGAAGACCAGGTATGAAAAGGTTGGAGGGAGATCATTTGAAAGGCCAGGGGCCACTAAAGAAAAGGCACATTTCCCAGGACCCATCAATTGGTATTCTTTCTAGGAAACAATTTTCTTATGTCAAATCATGCTCATGTACCTATAGTTTTCCATACCATAAGTACATGTTTAACATTTGAAAAAATTAAGTGAGGGAAGCAAAGTAATTGTCCCTTATATCATGATATTAAATATAAAAATATTTGAGAAGGAAATGATGCTTTTCCTTGCAGCTATATACCTACCATCTGGAAATAAGGCTCAAATATCTCTGCTAAGCTTCTGTTCTTACTGCTCTGGAATTTGCAAGCAAAATATGTTTTTCATTTTCTGAGCAGCACTATATTTATTTTTTTATTTTAAAAATGGTACCAGGTGATTAAATCAATCATTTTATTTAAAATTTATTAAGGAAGGAAAAGGAATTTGGAACAAAATGATTGATTTGTTAAAATTTACATTTCATATTGAATATGAATAGTCAATTTGATAGTTGATTCAAACTATAGTTAAGCATTTATGCAGATTCAACCCACTGAACACAATCCAGTATTTTAACTTCTTTATTTCTATGCTGGAAAGACTGAGCGTCTAGCAATTTGTATGTAGGTCAGCTGTGGCAATTATCAGTGTCAGGGAGAAAATAGATGTGGTTGTGGTATATCTTTGAATATTTTTGAGCTATATGAACTTAATTTATTCTGATGATTGAACATGATCAAGAGATTAATTGTGTTATTTTTCTACTCTTTAATAGAAAAATACTATAAAAAGGCAGGTAAGAGAAATCTTCACTCGTGCTTTTATTTTTTATTTTATTTTTTATTTGTCAAGCAATTATAAGATAACAGGTATAAGTATAAACATAGTTATGAATACATGAAATGGATACATATAAGAAATAAAAAGAAACAATAGGACAGGGACAGTAGGCACATTGGTGTGCTTATGCATGCCCCCTACAGACCTCTTAGGAAAGGGGTGAGGTCAATAGTAGACAGTCTAAGGCAGTGGTTCCCAAACTTTTTCAGTCCACCGCCCCCATGGTGCTACAAACTCATCCTCAATGCCCCCCACCCAGGGGCGGGATTCAAATTTCTGTGGGCATGGTCTAATTTGAGGGTGTGGTTTGCTGGTCACATGGTTGGGAGGGCATGGCTTGCTGGTCACATGACTGGGTAGGCGTGGCTTGCTGGTCACATGACTGGGTGAGTGTGGTTTGGTGACTGGCAAACCAAATACAAGTGGTCCTCACTTAATGGCCGGTTGCTTAGCAAGTGTTCTAATTTATGACTGGTCACCCAGAACTACTTGACCTTTTTTGGAGTTTTGACAGCCATACACATACATATACACATAATCCCTTCCAACCCTGCTGGAGCAAGTCATTGAACTAAAATCAGCAAAGTATCTCTGATTAGATTCTAGTAGTGAATAAAATCTAGAGATGCTTTGCCAATTCTTGTTGATTTGTTTTATTTGTATGTCATTATTTTATGTTGCTGAATTGCATTGACATGTCTGTCCCTTCTTATGCACAACCCAGAAGCTTTTGTGATTCTTTGCAGCAAAAATGACTGATCTCTGGCTTTGCTCTACTTTTCAAACATGCCGGCACTGCCATGTTCTAGGTGCTGGCCCCGCAGGTCCACCCCATTGAGCCTGCTGCACTGGAGGGACCTGCCCAAGCAAGTCCGAGTGGAGCGGTGCACCAAATCAATGGGGTGAGCCTGGGAGAGGGAAACAGAGAGAGAGAAAAGAGAGAAAGAGAGAAGGAAGAAAAGAAAGAGAAAAGGGAAAGAAAGAAAAAGGGACAAAGAGAGGGGGCATGGAGGGGAGGGGGGGGGGAGGGAGAGGAGGAGAGAGAGAGAGAGAGAGACCTGATGCATCAGATTGAAATGAAGCCTAGTTTAGAGGCCCTTTTCCACATTGAAACATCTTTGCCAGCATCTTTGCCAGCACATTGAAACATCTTTGGCTTCTATTAATTAAAGGTTTTATGGACAAAACATGGCCAAGACTATCAGGAAGCTCTCACATTTTGTTGAGGCTTTAAACAGGATCCATTGGACCAGATCTCCACCCTAAAAAATTACTTTTCCCCAATGTATTACAGTGCCAGTTCTGAAGAAAGCAAAACCAAAATGTATTGGTAAATTACGAGAACACACACACACACTTCTAACCCTGCTGGAGCAGGTGATTGGGCTAGAATAGATATCTCATTATCTTTCTTCTCCCTCCCTCCCTCCTTTATTTCTTTTTCTTTCTGTCCCTTCCTTCCATCCCCCGCTCTTTCTTTGTTCCTTTTTCTTTATTTCTTTTTCTTTCTGTCCCTTCCTTCCATCCCCCCTCTTTCTTTGTCCCTTTTTCTTTCTTTCCCTTTTCTCTTTCTCTTCTTCCTTCTCTCTTTCTCTCTCTCTTTCCTCTCTCTTTCCCTCTCTCAGGCTCACCCCATTGACTTCTTGCACTGCTCTGTTCAGACTTGCTTGGGCAGGTGCCTCCGGGGCAAGGGGCTCAATGGGGTGGAATGTAGCGACAGCAGTGGAATGTTTGAAAATGAGAGCAAAGCCACTCTGGCTTTGCTCTCCTTTCCCAACGCTGCGTTCGGGGCATAGCTCCGAACATGCAAGTCAATGGGATGATCCTGCGGGGCCTTGCCTTGAACGCAGCAGTGGTGGGATTTTTTCTGACCCCTGAATTGTGTCCTGCCACTCACCTCCAGCGCCCCCTGCTGCCTCTTAGTGCCCCCCTGCTGGCCCCCTTGCCTCTCAGTGCTTTCCTAAGGCATTCCACCGCCCCCCCAGGAGGCGGTAGCACCCACTTTGGGAACCACTGGTCTAAGGTTAAAGTTTTTGTTATGGTTGAAGCTGAAGTATTTATTGACAGGTAGGACTTTGCAATGTATGATTTTATATACTATACTTAGATTGGACCAAAGGCGGCTTAGTTCTAAGTTTTCTAGGTCAAGAATTTCAAGTCTGGTGGCATAAGATATTCTGCAACGAGTAGAGGAGTGGATTTCCAAGATTTAGTTCCTGAGCCAGGCTTTTCTAATGAAGATTAAAAATTATTTTATTTTAAATATTTATACCTCACTTCCCCTGTTTATTTGTTCAGTATCATCTTCTAGAATCACTTTGAATTGGGAAATGGGTGGCATAATCAATCAATTAATCAATCCACCATAGGAATTCTGGTGAGGAAAATGGTGGGTTAGATGCCACTGTCATTCTTGGTTATAATGACTCTGCTTGTTTTGTTCCCTGCACAGCAGAGGGGCTTCCTTCCTTCCTCTGGATTGAAGGAGGAAAACAGAAATCAATCAACTTGATCCCTAGGTTGTTACTGTGAGTAAATCACAGAAATGGATGCACTTATGAGTTCTTGCCTCAAAACCTGATTGAACTTTGGATAGGGAAATTAAACACACACACACACACACACACACACACATACACACACAAAAAAAGAGGACAATCTGTTCTTGCTGAACCCTTGGATACAGAAGTATGATACCCCTAGGGAATATGTTTACTTTTCAGAAAGACCAAGATGCTTTTCAAGAATTGATATCATATGGATTTCTAAAAAATCTTGCAAGTAAGATTTCTGTGATAGAGCTTTTATTTAAAACTTTTTCTGGCCGCAGCCCCTGTCAGTTTGATATTTAAAAGAAAATCTACAACTTTTAGAAGGACACTAAATGATGTATTACAGAAACACTTGGTGGTGGACAGCTGCAGGAGGTTCCATAAGAAGTTTCTATTTGTTTATCTATTAAGCCCAAAAGAAAAGCGCTTGGTATAAATAGTACATTCATCTTTAAAATCCTCTGGATAAAAAAAAATATTTGAACTAATGTTTTCTACCTTTGTTGCATGTCCACCCAAAATGAAAAAGTGTTCCCTCAGTTTGATTACATTTTTGACAATTTTTTGAAATTCCCATGTGCCAACAATATACCATTTTATAAAAGTTCTCTTTAAAATTATAATGCAATGTATTTGTAAGACTTTTGGGCAAATAAAAACTTGCTGCCATCATCAAACATATGCTCAAAGGTGGCTGAATTTTTAAATATTTTCAATCTAAGAATGGATGTTGATGCTGGAGGAATTGGTGGAGAGGGTGAAATTGACAGCTTTGATGAAAAAAGAGATTTTAATTATTTTTACTTGGAAAACATTTTTCGACTTTTTGTGAGAAACCAAAAGAAATAAAAAGTTGATTTGGGGACTTGATGGTTAAAATTATAAGGGACTATAGAAATGATGTAAGCAAATTTTAATCTTAGAGTTTGATGCATTTTTAGTCTACTGCATATCTCTACTAAGGAAAGTCAAAAGTCTTTTTTCCTTTTTTCCTTCTTGCACTGTTATTTTTTTTCTCTGACTTCTTTCTTTTTTCAAATCTTTTTTCTTTGCTTATATTTTAATTTTCTACTGTTTTGAAAATCAGTAAATTTGTGTTTTTAAAAAAATCAATCATGAACTATGAGTAAAAATCTAATAAACTCAGACATATTAAATTACTAAATAAGGGTGGCTACAAAAAGAAAAAAAATGGTGGAAAAATAGTTAATAAAACAATTAACATACAAATAGCAAATTAATGAGTTATGTAAAATATCTGTTCAAAATCTTGTAGATATATTACCCATCTTGGAATTTTGGAAGGCTGCTTTAAGCCTTGTCACAAAATAGATTTACTCTTTTCCAAAATGGCTGTTAGGGAATATGTGGCCAGTTCAAAATGCCAACATATCCAAAACTAATGGTTAAGATTGCTTTCTAACTCTCCTGCTTTGTGGGTTTTGAGGAGCTCGGCAAGCAGTTGGTACAATCAATCACAGTTTCTGTCCCTCTTTGAATATAATTTGGGACCTTTGTGAACCTCAGTAGCTACTGATATAATTAGGTTAATACATGAATAAATGCAATATTACTTCACTTTGACATATGCACATTTTCATTTTATTTTTAATTAAAAGAATCTAATAAATAGGGTTGTGTTTTTATTTAGCCAGTGCGAAATGAGAAATGCATTCCTTCATTAGCTAGAAATAGTCCATGTTTTACTGGCATACAAAAGAGTACTGAAAAAATGAGCCTAACAGAACAGTATCTTTATTGTTCTATTTAGTTTAACACTACCCCAGCTATATATTATAAATCTGCAAGGAATAATTGTCTTTCCTGACAGGAATGTGCAATTACCCTTTAAGGGACAAGAAGTTATAGAGCCGAAAAAGAGCACTGAAAGAGAACTTGAAGCATATCTAGTCCAGAGATTCCCAATCTATGTAAAACAGCCTAGATTCCAGCAGGATAGAAAGAAGACACATCTTTTTCCCTCAAGAATTATTACGTATTATTGTATTTGTATTTGATATTATATTTATTGGTTATAGTAAGCTTATAAAATTTGCAATAATAATTTTTATTTCACTAATATTAAAATACAAAGGAATAATTTTGTGGAAAATGCCACAATTACTCTTATTTCTATGGTTCCATTTTCTGACTAGAATCTCAGGAACAAGTAAATTAAATTCTCCATTTCTGTTGCAACATTGAATAAACCTGACTGCCTCAGCATATATATCTACAAATACCTCCATCTTTCTTCTTCACTGTTTCCTTAGCTTCCACAGACTTCAGGAGCTGGGTCACACAAAGGATCCTTCTATCCTTCATTTCACCCATGATACACTTGTTACTAGATGCAAATAATTGTCTTAGAGACCAACCACTTATCAAAAACTGGATCTACAGTACAGAATGCAACAGCAGCAAGCTTACAGATTCCCATGCTCACCACATCCTATAACAGATTTTATTATTGAACAGCTTTTGGATTTTCTCTCAATATTTAACCTCCATTTAATTATCTGGACTCTTCATTCTCTGCTATCTATCTTTATATTGGTGGGGTAGGGTGGGTGTGCCTTAAAATGGTTTCTGCCATGGGAATGGCTTCACAGGGCTCCCTCTTGTGGAAGAATAGAATAATTGCACGACAGACAGTACAACAGTGTGAGTCCCAACTACAGGATTTTACTGTCTAATACAGGATTAGGATAAATAAAATACCTGAGCAATGCCAGGTTATTGGCTAGTATATATTAAAAAATGTGTGTGTGTGTGTGTGTGTTCCAGCATAACTCTGGAACGCCTTGAGCAATTTCGACCATGGTACACAGATGACTTACCCTCTGGAAAAAAATACTGTGGGAGTAAGACACCCCTAACACCCCTTGGGACTGTGTATGCCTTAAAATGGCTTCTACTGTACAGCACAGTGGAGTTGCCACGGTAATGGCTTCACAGTACTCCACAAGGCGCCTCCCTCTGGTAAGGAGGATTGGTTCTTACAAAAAGCAAGGGGGTCCCTATGGTAAGGGGCCTCAGTTTTAAGCAAAGAGGGCAAGTTGTTGGGGGAGGTGCCTGCTAATGCACATAATCACCTCAAAGGCTGTTCCCTGTATAATTTTTCTAAGGCTGTTGGGCAGAGCAATTAGGTCTCTAATTCTCACCACAGTGGTTGATGTAACAGGCCCAAGCCCAAGATGCCTCCAAGGAAACGTCAGGGGATTGGCCAAGTGCAATCAAAAGCTACAAAAATGAAACACCAGCATTGACAAAAACTCCTGAAGAGACGAATAGAAAACTTGCAACACTGCGTGAGAGAGCTACTACATCTAGAACTTCACAGATAGTGCAACAGCATGAGTCCCGACTACAAGATAAGAGAGATAGAGCTGCTACATCTAGACCAGTGATGGCTAACCTTTTCGTCGTTGCATGCCAAAACTGCGTGCATGTTCATGCGGGCTCACACATGCCTGCACCCATAATGCAATGCATGCACACGCTCCCCTTCCCCCCTGCACATGTGTGTGTGACCCCCGCACTCCCCCGTCCCCTGCGTGCGCAACCCCCCACGCTCCCCCTGACCCCTGCTCATGCCCCTGTGACCCCCCACATGCTCCCCTGCCCCCCTGCAGAGCCGTGCACATCTCCCACATGTACTCTGCCCCCCATGCATGTGCAGCAGATTCCCAACCATCAGCTGGTTGGCAGGAGGCACATGCGTGCATGTGCAGTGAAACTGAGCTGGGGTGATGGCTCACGTGCCGGCAGGGATGGCTCTGTGTGCCACTTCTGGCATGTGTGTTGTAGGTTCGCCATCACAAGTCTAGACATTCAGAGACAGTACAACACCATGAAGCCTGACTACACTATAGAAGCGGTTACATCTACAGCTTCCTTTATAATTTATATACTCTACTTATACTTTTAAAACCCTGTAAATAAAGTTACTTTGATTTGACGCTATAAATATAATTAATTCCTTTTCCTGTCTAATACAGGATTGGGATAAATAAATACCTGGGCAACACCGGGTTATCAGCTAGTATAGAATAAACTGTTCAGTGACATTCATGAAAGAGGCAAGAGAAATGAAAGCCATATTACATTGTAGGTCCTGCCCCTTTCCTAGAGGTACCCCCCCCTCCCAGAAGAAGCAAATGCTGCAGGTGCCACAGAACTAGCTTCATCCCTGCATCCATCATGTCTTTTCTTAATCTTTTCTCTTTCCTTCACTCCTTAGAGATTCCTAGAACTTACACAATTTCTGGCTGTCCTCTTTTGTTACAGTTCTCTATTTACTTTTCTGGTTAAATAGGGGGCTTAAAACTGGATACAATGCTCCAGCTATAGCTTAACCAGTGCACAATAAATTATACTGAACACCATATGCATATAAGTACATATCTCTGTTTCTATTAAATTTCTATCATGCATTTGCCCAAAAATGTTGTTGAAAGAAGCTAACTATGAAACACAGATTTTTTTTAAAAAAAAACATTAAATAACAAAAGTTATAAAAAATGCAAGTAGGGTGCATAATTTTTTTTATTTTTGTTTTTTTATTGAAAAGCAACATTTAGATGATTAAAATCTGTTACAGCCAAAACTTGTCTGAATAAAAATGTCATTGTCTGCCAATAAAAGATCAAGAGGGATAAACATTCTGACTTTCTTTGGCAGAGAATTTCAGAGCCGGGAGCAGTCACAGAAAATCTTTTTCTCATATTTCCACCAAATATGCCTCTAAGAAAGATGAGACCATGAAAAGGACTTCTTCTAAGGAAGAATACATATGGGAAAGCTCAAAAGGAAAAAGGGGGTGTTTCAAATAATCTGCTTCCAAATTTTATAGATAAATTAAGAGCAGCATTTTAAACTTAGCTCAGAAACAAGCCAGTACCTACTGTAGAGAAACTGTTGCAATAATGAAATGGAATGGGATATTCTACCACTATCCAATGTCAATAGTTGTCCACTTCAAGAATACAATGTCACAGATTTTTTTTAAAAAAATGTGCTTAATTAGATTAATTCAAACTCAAAAGAGCTACAAAACAATTGACCTTTGGCAGGAAATTTTTTAGTATCTCCCTATAATGACTGGGAAGATGTTTTATTTAAAAAAAAAACAAGCTATAAATGTGAAACCTACAAATCTATATATAAGTTTTTTTTCTATTGTCTCTATCCTGTATTTTTTCTGTTATTTTTGCTACATTAATTATTATTATTACTATAACCATTATTATACTGTATTATACTACATCCCATAGTATTACTAGCAATATTTTCTTTTTTAAAAATCTTGTTCTGCCTCAGTTCTTCTCTATGGAATTTCTTGTTTTGTCTTCTCCGTTAACGGTGGGGAATCAAATGCAGAACCTAAAAGCCAATAATCAAGGGTCAGTATTTATTTAACAGTGTCCATTGGAAAAAAATTCCTCCAGAATACTATGGGAGGAACCCCTACAGACAAAAGGATGAACTCATATTTTTACATGTCAGGAAAGGAGGAGAAAATGATTCAGTCATAAATATGCATAGGTAATAAATGATGTAAGCATAAATATTCATAATTAGTTAACCTTATAGTATTTCCCTTTTACTCTTACTGTCTTTAAGAAAAAATAACTGTTGTAATAGGAACATAGCAATATACTTATATACCACTTTATGGCCCTCTCTAAGTGGTTTACAGAATCAGCATATTACCCCCAACAATTTGGGTCCTCATTTTACCCACCTCAGAAGGATGGAAGGCCGAGTCAACCTTGAGTCTGGTGGGATTTGAACTGCCAAATTGTAGGCAGCTAGCTGCAGAAGTAGCTTGCAGTACTACACTCTAACCACTGCACCACAGAGGCTCCTTTGATACATTGCCAAAATTGATAAAGCTTACTGAGAACTGAGCATTTCAATTTTGCCTCAAGTGCTGCACATTCCTTCTATGTTCCTATTTTGCTAACCTGTTTCTACTTCTTTAAGAACTTGTTTTCCTCACAAATGGCCACCATGCACCTTTCCACTTGTGTTGTGCTACACTTTGCTTCTATAGTTCTTTTCCTCTGGACCATTCACTTCCTTTGAAGGAAAAACACTTTTATCTGTGTACTTTATTTTGTTTGTCACTGCAGAGCTTATAAATCACATATCTTTTTCCATGCCTGTTTCAATGTTACAGCTCTATTGACAACTCTGCCATCCTGTTGATGAGAAGGCTCCAATAGGAGGGGAAGAAGGCAGCACAGATACCCACAATTTTTCTAAGCAGCTTACTGTTCCATATGCCCCACCTGCAAAGACCATATTATAGAGATTTATAGACCAGCTGTGACATCTCCTGGAGTGGGTAGTTGGTGAATTAGTCTTATGTCTGCAAACAATCCACAATTTGGACATCCACATTCATGCTGAATCTATGAGTAAACTCAAGTGACATATCTTAAATCTTCAAGGGAAATCTAAACACATCTGCTACAAGCTGAATCCTTTATTCTCTGATTGCTTTTCAAGTAAACAGCAGTGTGTCTGAATTAACCTTAGCTTGTATGCCTTTATCTGGTATAATACCAATATTATACATACTGTAGTTCTTGAATGTGATCAGCTTTCTTGGATTTATGTGAAAAAAGAGAACACAATGAATTTTCATATTTGGATAAACTCTTTTGAGGAATACCCTAAGCTAACGTCCATAACATTGAGCAGAAGTCTTTCGCCTTCACCTATGAATACTGCCATTCACAGGAATAATGAAACAACAGTATCTTCAAGTCCCATTGGAGCTGGGGTCATGGAGATAACCATAGCTAATGATTTCAAAAGCCATGGAAAAGTGCAGCTGAGTAACATAGAGCCAGGCTGCCTATTTAAATTTCAGCATGAACATCGACAAAGTAAGTATTGTTTTATAACTAGACCTGAAACTATAGCAGTCAATACTGATAGCTGTCTAATTCAGAAAATCCTGGAACTGATGGTTAAAAAAAGGAAAGGAGTCCCTGCAGATTTAACTCTACTAGTTATTGCCAACTACAGTGGGCAGTGCTAGTCTCCACTTCAAGGCCATTGAGCCAGTGCTGTCCAAAGGCATTGCATGGTCATGTACCCAGCATCGTGGAGTGCTGTTACCTTCCCAATGAAGAGGTACCTATTTATCTACTTGCATCTCTATGCGTTTGAGCTGCTAGGTTTGCAGAAGCTGGGCTGAGAATAGGAGATCACTCCATCATGTGAAGCTCGGGTTTCAAACCTGGGCTGCCAGCTTTCCAGCCAGTAAGCTCAGTGTCTTAACCATTGAGCCACTAGGCCACCCTTCTGGAACTGAAACCCCACCATAAAAGTCCAGCATTTTCCAAATAACTGAATATTGGAGACTGGCTGGAAATAATCCACTACAGAGAGATTTAGGTAGAATTCATACGTTCTCTTTCCAGTATTATGAATGTTAAGGAACATTCACTATTGCCTTTACAACTTAGCCAGTTCGCCCTCTTCCTTCTATATTATTATTATTACTACTATTATTTCTATAATTAAGGAACGGCAAGAATCAAGCACACTTTTAACAAGTATTATCTCTCAGTGGATGCTGTTTATAGGCAATTCCAGTGACAAGGTATTCATTGTATTGTAACTAGAAAATAGTAAAAAATTAAAACAATTGGACCTATATCAATTATCATTAGCACTGAAAAAGTCATTTAAATGTAGCCTAAATTCATTATAATAGGCAATTGAAAGGTCAATGTTTTCTCATGGGTAAGCATGTAATGTAGGACTTAATTGGAGAACTCCCATGGTGCACACTCAGGTTTCTGTAATGCACAAATACAGAAGGATGAAAGAAACGATGTAATCTACAAAATCAACCATTGCAACCAATTCTACGTGGAAGAAACATCACGTCAATTAAAACCCAGGATCCACAAAAACCAACAGGCAGTCAAACACCACACGATCCAAAATTCTTAATCTCTACCCACACTGACACCAAACAGCACCAGTTCGATTGGAGTAACACAAAAATCATCGGCCACACTGCCACTCACCACGCTCATGAATTCATCAAAGCCTGGCACTCTACAAGCAATTCCATCAACAGACACATTGACCTACAACCAATCTACAAGCCCCTCAGAATCCAAATCAACTGTACAGCCAACCAGAGATAGCGACAACCTTCAACCCATCCACACAACTCCCTCCGACACCAGAAATTCATCTCCCAATGACTCTTACCTGGTGTAATCTCCTTATCACAAGACTCCTCACAAGAATCACTGTTGACTCACAGCTGACCCTTCACAAGACCTTCTCTTGACATACACACACCTGAAGCCCTTATAAACAGAAGAACACTGACACTACCTCAACTCTGCTGAAAATGTTACCTAGCCTGGCAATGAAATGTTTCGAAAAACCAACTCACAAGCTTGGAGAATGAACCTTCACCCTCATCCTACACCCAAGCTACAGAATTCATCACTATTGTAATGCACAAATACTGTTAAGGTGATAAGAGAATAAGAATAAGTTTGCAATCTGAAAGCAAGAAAGAGAAAGAGATCGTGATCATGATAGTGATGATATTAATCTGGGCCTTCGTTTCTGACAGCTTTTCAAATAGCTATAATTCTTCGCTTATCATACTCTCTCTGTCTCAGCCCAACCTACCTCACAGGGTTGTGGGAAAAACAGGAAGAGCAAGGAATGTTAAATATGGTCATTGCCTTGGGTTATTTATGAAAAGAATAAATAAAGTTGGAATATAAATTAAATAAACAAAAAGCACTTTTCCACAACAATTTTTGACAATTATAATATTCCATCTGATTTTCACTTAACTCTGCATCATGGCATTTCAATTTCAGTTACTGAAATAAAGCTACACAAATGTCTCAAAATTATTTCCAACTCCAATTTTAACATTTTTTCCATTCTCTTCATTGGCCTGTATTCACCTAAAGAATGTAAAATTCCATCCAAGAATATTTTATGAGGACCAAGGAAGATGGCAAAGCATTTCAGGAAGTCTCCTTGGGAGGTAGTTACTGGCCCTAGAATTTTAATAATATACTTGATGAAACAGCAAGAGAATCTCAAAAGAGACCATCAGCACTGTATCACATGGGCTTCACTGACAATATGTAGGAGCAGAGCCAGTTGATAGTATTTATGGGAAAAACGCTTTATAAATGTTGACAGAATAGACCATTCTGACTAGCAATTGTTAAAGGAAAAATTTTCTGAATTAGTTGAGGTCAAAGAATTTTTGTTCCATTTAGATTGACTTTGTCTATCGTAGCAGCATTATTAAGAACAGGAATATAGCTGGAATATCTTTCAAGCCAAACTGGAGCCTTGATAAATAATAACATATGATGCCCTTCATAAAAATCAGATATAATTCTGAAAGCAATAAAGATGGCTGTAAAATAAAGATTTGATACATTGTTTGTAACATAGAGAAAGCCATAGAAAGGTCATCCAGCAGCCAAAGATTTATTCCTATATAAGCCCTGCATACTCAAGCAGGATGTCAAATAATTTAACAACTGAGAATGGCAGTGATACCAAAATCAAACTAAAAGCTACATCATAATGCACAATCATACACACACACACACACACACACACACAGACACAAAAAAGGGAGAGAGGGAGAGAGAGAGAAAGACAGGCAGGCAGACACTCAAAATTGCAGTAGTTCTAGTTCAAAATTGTGTCCAAAAAGAAATTCATGGAATTTTTTGACCGCGGCAACGGCGGCTAGGGCCTCTTTGTCGATTTGACTATAGTTACGCTCGGTTGTTGACAGGGTTCGAGAAAAGAATGCGATTGGAGCTTCGGTGCCGTTGGGGAGTCTGTGGCTTAAAACAGCCCCAATTCCAAAAGGTGAGGCATCTGCAGCTAAGACTAGTGGGAGGCGCTGGTCGAATTGAATTAGGACAGCGTTTGAAGTGATTAGCGTTTTGACTGCCTTAAAGGCGTGTTCCTCCTTGGGTCCCCAATGCCATGGAGTGTTTTTGTCTAGAAGTCTATGTAACGGTTCGGCTACTGACGCCTTGTGGGGTAGGAACGACGCATAGAAATTTAGCAGACCCAGGAAGGCTTGTAATTCTGACTTGGAAGAAGGAGTGGGTGCCTCATGAATGGCTTTGACCTTGGACTCCACTGGATGGATGCCTGAGGCGTCTATTTTATACCCAAGAAAGTCCACCTGCTTAGTGGCGATGGCACATTTTTCCCTTTTTAGTTTGAGGCCATGCTGCCTAAACCTATCCAATACCGCTCTGACTCTGAGGAAAAGTTGGGGTCTGTCCCTGGCTGAAACCAAGATGTCATCAAAGTACGGAACTACGCCAGGGAGGCCTTGCAGTATCCGTTCCATTAATGACTGGAAAATACCTGGGGCGACGCTAACGCCAAATTGGAGGCGCTTGCATCGAAATGCCCCTCTGTGGGTGACAATTGTTTGCAATTCGGCCGTTTGGTTATCCACAGGAAATTGCTGGTACGCCTGTGACATATCCAATTTGGCGAATATGGTTCCCGGTTCAAATGTGTGTAGTAAGTGTTGGATTACTGGGACTGGATATGCGCTAGTCTGTAGATAGCGGTTGATTGTGGTCTTGTAGTCAGAACACATTCTTATACTGCCATCGTTTTTTAGGGGTGTGACAATTGGAGTCTCCCATTTAGCAAAATCTGTGGGCTCGATCACCCCTTGCTTAAGCAATTTATCTAGTTCAGCATCCAGCTTAGAACGCAGAGCAAATGGTACTCTCCGTGGTTTCAAGCGGATGGGGACAGCTTGCGGGTCCACTGAAAAAGAGATGGGCGTACCGGTGTAGCAGCCCAATTCATTGCTGAATACATCAGCATAATCTGAAAATAGGGTGTCGATATCGGAAGGTGAGACAGCATGTACTCCCGTTAAGCTAAGGCCGAGATAGGGGAACCAATCCAACCCCAAAAGGCTAGGGAGGGCACCATCCACCACCACTAAAGGCAGATGGCCTTTAAAGGATTTGAATCTAACAAGGAACTTGCCTGTTCCGAGTACTGGAATATTCTTCCCTGGATAATCCCTCAAGGTGAGGCGACTTCTCTGGAGCTGCTTCCTGGACAGAGTAGGTCATATTTTCTTGAGCGTGCTCCACGAGATGATCGAGAGTGCTGACCCGGTGTCGACTTCCATAAGGCAGGGTTTACCTTCTAGATGGATAGAAAGTGTGATTTTATTAGGGGTCAAAAAGGTATGGTTAGCCTGGTAACACGTATAACAATTTTCTACTTGCCTGGGTGGCTCTGAAGGAGAGTAAAAGGATGATGACCTTTGTGGCGCTGTGTGCGTTGCCTGGCAGGCCCTGGTGATGTGGCCCTTCTTGTTGCAATTGTTGCAGGTGGCGTTCCTAAACCTGCAAGTTGTTCTTGCATGGGACCCCCCAGGAGAGGCATAACAGGTTGTGTTTAGGTGTGCTGCTGCTTTTTGTCTAGCTCCTACCTGAGGTTGTTTGAAAGGTTTGAGGCGATGGACCTCTGAGTGCTCGATGGAGTCTTCTTCGCTTACCACTTCCTCGGAGTGGACAGTGACCGGGTTGGCTTTGGTTGCGCTACCTTGAATTTCAGCGGCCGATTGAGTTGCTAGTTCTGCTGCCAAAGCTTCTTCGATTGCTTGAGTGAGGTTGAGGTCTTTCCTGGCCAGCAAACGCCTCTGTAATTTTATATCTCTGACTCCACAGACGAGTTGATCCAGGAGCATATCGTCTAGGTAATTTCTGAATTCGCAGTGGAGTGCTGCGGTTCTCAAAGCGACCATATATTGATTGACAGATTCCCCATCTGCTTGCTTCCTCATACGAAAGGCGAAGCGTCTCGCTATCTGTGATGGTTTTGGGGAGTAATGATTGGAGAGTGTCTCCAACAGCTCGGACCAAGGAACGTTCTTCAACTCTCTGGGGACGAATAGCACTGTGGCGGTATCGAATACTGCGGCCCCGCAGTAACTCAGGAAGTACGACTTTTTTCTGTTCTCTGTAGCATCGGCCAGACCGATGGCATCAATGTAGTGATTGAAGCGGTTCCTGTACGAGTCCCACTTGTCTTCATCTGGCTTGAACGCTGGAAATGCTGGATTTGAATTCATGTTGCAGTTCAGTCTGTTGTAGACTGACCACTCTCTCTGGGAATGCAATGGCCCTTATAAGTGTGGCAGCTGCAGTACGCAGTGCTGCTTCAGCTCTATAGGATCTCTCTGGGTTACACGCTCTATGTGGCTATGGCTGTATAGCCGTAACTGACTTCAGTTTGAAAATCGCGCCCTTACAAGGGCGTAGGCGGCTATGGCTGTAGCCCCGTGCTGACAGCTATTCAAAATGCGCGCCTAATTGTATCTTGGCGATTGCGAGTGCAGCGCCGGAACTTCGCTAACAGCAGAATCCGAACTGTGACAGTTGGATTCTGTGCTCAATGCTGGGTGGCTGAGGTTGTCAGTGCCCTACTTTCACGTAGCTTATTTTAACGAGCGGCTACACGCTCTGCTTCCACTTCCGCATTCACAACTGACCGAGCTCTCAGCGACGCGGCTACGGTTCAGCGTTTGGTGTGTGAATTCAGCTCTTGTTAGTTGCTGCTGGTTGGCCAGATCCCATCCTCGTCGCCAATGTTAAGTTCCGAAGAAAGGGGAGGCCACACCAGAGCATTCTGTAACACGCTTTATTCAAGGGGAATAAAGGGGGCTGTCGCGTCTGCAGCTAACAGCAGACTAGCTAGCAAACAGCAACTGGCTCGACCTAGCAGCCGGCTTTTATAGCCGGCTGTCGAAGGGAGCCAGCCAATGGGGGTTGCGAACGCCCCCACCGGATGGATGGACCAGATGGAGAACTTGTGTTAGTTCCGGGGACATAACAGTTCTCATTTTGCATTTGGTCATTTGGGTTATTTAATCCCACAAAACAGAATTCAAGACTGAGGTGATGGATTACTATAAGCCAGTGGTGGCTAACCTTTTTGGGCTTCTGTGCCAGCATGCTAGCACTCAGAAGGCAATGAGCGCCCCCCACACCCCCTACACATGCATGCACACACACACCCGTTACCCCATTACCTGAACTATGCCTCACAGCTGGTTTTCAGCCAGTTTGAGGCCTTTTTCGGCCTCCCAGAGGCTTCAGGAAGGCTTCTGCAGGCTTTTCAAGATGAAAACTAGGCCTGTTTCATCACTTCCAGTATTTCCAAAAAACAGAAAGTGATGAAATGGGCCTAGTTTTCAGCTTGAAAAGCCTGCAGAAGCCTGCAGAAGCCTTCTTGAAGCCTCTGAGGGGCCGAAAATCAGCTGTGAGGCATGCGCATGCGCAGTGAGGTAAGTTTGCCTGCAGCTCACGTGCCGGCACAAATGGCTTTGATGCCACCTGTGGCACACGTGCTATAGGTTTGCCATCACGGCTATAAGCTATTTAGTAATATAGTAACACCTAAAACATTTTAACTTTCTTGAAAAACTAACTAAGGTCAGAACTGGTTAGTACTGGTGGTCCTTGACTTGCAACAATTCATTTAGTGACCACTGAAAGTTACAGTGGCACTGAAAAAAAGTGATTTACGGCCATTTTTCATTATTACGCCCACTGCAGTATCCCCATGGTCATGTGATCCAAATTCAGATGCTTGGCAACTGGTTCATATTTATGACAGTTGCAGTGTCCTAGGATCATGTCATCACATTTTGCGAACTTCTGACAAGCAAAATCAATGGGGAAGCCAGATTCACATAACAACCATGTGACTAACTTAATAACTGCAGTGATTCACTGAACAACTGTGGCAAGAAAGGTCATAAAATGGGCCAAAATTCACTTAACAACAGTCTCACTTAGCAACAGAAATTTTGGGCTCAATTGTGGTCGTAAGGCAAGGGTTATCTATATTCAGGTGAGAATCCCCCATAAAGTTACAGAGCTGTAGGCCTAGAAGTCAAAAGCCTCTCCAGAATTAGGCACGTTTACCTTACATGGGCAAGTTACAGTATCAAATCTGATTTGAAAACAAAACAAAATAAAACTACTTTCTTTTTTAAATTATTATTATTATTTTTTTATTAAATTTTATTTAGCTTTCAAAATTTGAAAACATAAAATAAAACTTTATACATCATTATATCAACGTCAAGACATCTTTTACATTTCCTTATCGTCTTTCTATATACACAAAACAAAACTACTTTCATTAGCTGTGGACTGGGCTTTCCTGTCTGACCTATCATTTTATCTGTGGGGGCACATGTGGCAATGTGGTTTCCGTCCTGGAGGAATCTCCATGTGGGTTGCATATATAGGCATTGTCATTAACACCCTGTGTGTTCATGGGTCATGATTATTCAGGGAATATTATGGCTATATGTATCGTTCGTGAAATCTTTCTATCAACTCAGTTTTGTGTTTTCCCCTCTCCTATCTTGAGGTGAGCCTATACATGGTACATTTCTCCAATACCAAATAACATTTACCTCCTTCTCCACAATAACTAGAGCAGAGGTGGTATTCAGCAGTTTCTGACCAGTTCTGGAGAACCGATAGTGGAAATTTTGAGTAGTTTCGAGAACCGGCAAATACCACCTCTGACTGGAGATTTTACAGTATCTTTCCCCAGCCACGCCCACTAAACCACGCCCACAGAACCGGTAGTAAAAAAAAATTGAATCCCACTACTGAACTAGAGGGTTATTGTGCTTAAATATAACACACCTGTTTCCATCTCTTGAAACTTCTGAAGTTTGACTGTAAAAGTGCAAAATGAAGACAAACATTCAGAAGGGATTAGAACAGATTTATTTTCACTCTGACCAAAGCCATTTTCTCCCATAAAAGAAAAAGAAAGAAAAAAACCAGCTGGGCCTGTGAAATTATAAGTTACATTGTCTATATAAAGGGAGTGTCCTTCAGAAGAAAAACAAAGAAAATTATAAGCCTTGACCAGCATTCCAATTTATAGACTGATTCTAGAAGTGAGTGTTCAGCTTCTTTATTACAGTATTGGAGAAAGATTAATACATGTGTTTTTTTTCTTTCTGAATTTCACCAAATGACCAGTCATTTTAAACAATGTCTTCAAAATGCATATATCAAAGAGCAAGAGTTGAAGAAGAAAGGAGTGGTTATATTTTGGAATAGAGGGTTCCTAAAAATGCATCGAATATTTTTGCTAAGTACAAGTTCTTCCATGGAATTTAGTCTGGGACACTGTCCAGTTAAACACTTTATTTCCCATCTGCTCAACAGGAAGCTCCCAAAACCAGCCACTGGATTGCTTAACATGATTTTCCTTTCATCTCAAAGACTATCTTCACGTACATGCCTTTTCAATGATGACAAGTGTTATTAAATTCACAACCAGAAGCAAAACTCTGTATGAATGATCTACTGGGACCAGGGCAAATATATATTGCCATGGTAATAACTCCCACCACCTCTTCAAACAAACAAACAAACAAAAAGACATAATTCTTCCTTTATTCAGCAGTTTCTGCTTTGCAAAAATCATTTTATTTGTTAGGCTTCATCGCCCTCTCCTGGTCTTAGATTGTATTTTTATATTTTAAAGACAACATTTGTATACCAAACGAGAATGGATTAAACTTCAAAATTATTTAACAAAATGCTCAGTGAAATATGGGTTAGCTTTTCTTAACAATTCTGCTGTAAAACTGACCTGACTTCACAAAAAAGCAAAAGTTTTTGCATTGCCCATAAGAAAAATATTTATCACAATAATATAGCACCAGATTGGAAGAACATCTGACTCACATTCAGAGGACACATCATTAATTCAGGTAATTATCTGAACAGGGCTTACAACAGAATAGTGAAAGGCTATTCTTGACAGTATTCAAATTCTGATGTGTGTACAGGATGTTTAGGTATCTTATTATTTGGGACAGTGACTGTTTTGGCAAGGAGGTGGAGATATGGGGTAACTCTGTTGTTCCATAAATTTTCCTATTGAAGTTCATCTTTGAACAGCTTTGTCCCTGATTGTTCAAGACCTGTGACTTCATAGTACTGCTATGTATTAATGGTCCTTTTCAATTTGGCCAGCTGTTCTGAACCTCTTGAAGGAATTGCATTTCTCCAGAGTTGTTTCAAAGCATACAGAATAATTAGAAGTTTTGATAACAGTGTGTTTAAAAAAGTGTCCTCAGAGACTCTGATGAATCTACTGGAAAAAATACCCATATTCTTCTGTTACCTACAAATATCGGCGATTAGTTCCTCTCATATGGAGACTTTCTTTCTTTCTTTCTTTCTTTCTTTCTTTCTTTCTTTCTTTCTTTCTTTCTTTCTTTCTTTCTTTCTTTCTTTCCTTCCTTCTTTCTTTCTTTCTTTCCTTCCTTCCTTCCTTCCTTTCTTCCTTCTCTGTCACCCAACTACAACTAACTCTTATAAATGTCCCCCCTTTTTTTTCTGCTTTTAAAATGGCACCTTTTCATACAACTTAACATGTCCATGTACTTGTTTTAAGCATATATATTTTTATTAAGCACAATAAAGCAGTTCAATATGGATTTTCACTTGATTTTCACTTGATTCCTATTTCCATTTACATGTTCAGATGCTTCCAGCTTCCTAACAGCAGAACCGGCTGCTTCCTCTTCAACATCATAGTGATGTTTAATTTATTATTCATCTTCTGAGGGTTTTTTTTTTAAGGCAACACCAAATGGCAATTAGTGAGTTACAATTCCCAAGAGTTCAGTTTTTGCTTAAAGCACACATTTTTCTCCAGAATTCCTTCATGTAAATATTTATTTTAAATGTAATCTCAACCAGATGGGGATTTTACTGTGATATACTTGAAATCACAGTCTGAAAGATTTGCCTTTTGACCAACACCCTTGCATAAGCTTGTTTTCAGCTAAAAGTTGCTTATTACATGCAGCATTTTTCACAGTATCACATCAAGCATTTGTGCTGTAAAATGTAAACTTTAACATGGTGCAGTGAAAGACATCTGGACTGGAGCCTGGTTTTATTACCAACCTGAATCCCATTGGCGACCTTCAGGAAACAATCAATTCATCAACCTAATCTCTAAAATAGAAGTAATGCTATCATAACCCCCCAAATAAGTTTTTCAAACTCATATTAATTGCTCATATAGTGCAGGCAGTTTGTTTTTATAAATCTTGTCCAATGCCTTTGCTCATCCTATTTTTAGTTGTTGATACAGCATCTTTAAGACTAAATTTTAGCAATCCAGATGCTCCATTCATTCCTGCACAAGAGCTTAGAAACCCCAACCAAAATCCAAGACAGAGAACAAGAGAACAGGAAAGCCCTCCTCCCATATATAAAAGGCACTACAGACAAAATCAGCAAAAACACAACATTAAAACAGCATTCTGCACAAACAGAAAAATATCCACCATCCTAAGAAACCCTAAAGACAAAATCGAGTTAGAAAACCAAGGAGTATACAAAATCCCTTGCACCGCCTGCCCCACCACATACATCATACAAACTAACAGAAGAATAAGTGCACGCATTGAAGAACACAAGAACTCAATCAAAAAAGAAGAACTGACCTCTTCCCTGGTCCAACACCTGAAAGCCACAGGACATGAGATTGACTTTAAAAATACCAGAACTATCGCCAAAACCAAACACTTCAACAACAGAATAATCAGAGAAGCCATAGAGATAGAAAAACGCCCACACGGCATGAATAAACGAGATGATACCTCCCACCTACCAGCCATTTGGAAACCCACCCTCATGAACAAACGAGTACCTAACATGAAGAATGACACCAGATCCACATGCACGAGGGCCACACAAGATGCTACCACAACACTTCCACGTAGAAAGCAGACTCACACCCACACAGAAGATGAGACATGACCACGGGCCAGAAGCCATACCACAGCTGCATCACTACCCGCTTTAAACCCCTCCGACCCATACATGAAGCAAACTGACACCCACCATGAAGATGTGGCACGACCATAAATGCAAAGCCAAACAGCAGGATCACAGCTCACCAGCTCAAATCCCCCAGCAACTAAGACTAACCTGAGCACAACCAAGCCCCCACCTGAACAGAACACACCCCAGCCAATCAGAACACAGCCAACCCCCCAACCAATCAGAACACAGCCAAACCCCCAACCAATGAGAGCACACCCCCAGCCAATCAGAACACAGCCAAGCCCCCACCCAATCAAGTCACACCCCTACTAGCAGTTAAAAGGAAGAAACAGCTGCAAGCTCACATTACTCTGAGAAGCACAAAGCTGAAGACACAAGCCCGAAGATGATGAATTAGACTTCATCGAAACGTCGCCTAGATACTTCCAATTCTATGCGGGAGAAAACCCGAATAACCAAAGATATATTTTTATATATTTTTATATATTTTTATATATTTTTATATATTTTTATATATTTTTATATATTTTTATATATTTTTATTTTATATATATATATATATATAGCATTCAGCTTTGTTCTGGTATTTTCCCACGTCATTGTAGTTGTGCTTTTAAAGTTGTAGCAATGTTTCGGCAGAATCTCATCTGCCATCATCAGGCTTCTGTATAGTGTTCATCTGTGAGTCAGACTTTTATAGTGGTTTCAGATTTAAATTTGGGGCAGCCTATTGCTGTGCCAGAATGGTTTTTTTCTTCATCCTGATTGGTTGGGAGTCTTGGTGTGTTTATTGGTCTTGGAGTTTGCTGTGTTCTGCTTACTCCAAGACCAATAAACACAGACCAAGACTCCCAACCAATCAGGATGAAGAAAAAAACCATCCTGGCACAGCAATAGGCTGCCCCAAATTTAAATCTGAAACCACTATAAAAGTCTGACTCACAGATGAACACTATACAGAAGCCTGATGATGGCAGATGAGATTCTGCCGAAATGTTGCTACAACTTTAAAAGCACAACTACAATGACGTGGGAAAATACCCGAACAAACCTGAATGCGATAGATAGATAGATAGATAGATAGATAGATAGATAGATAGATAGATAGATAGACAGACAGACAGACAGATAGACTGGCAATATTGAATTGCTAACTAGGGCATACAAAACCTTTGCTAGACCAATACTCGAATATAGCTCATCTGTCTAGAATCCGCACTGTATATTGGACATTAATACAATTGAGTGAGTCCAGAAGTATTTCACAAGAAGAGTACTACACTCCTCTGCTCACAACAGAATACCCTATCTCACCAGGCATGAAAGTTTGGGCTTGGACAATCTTGAATTACGCTACCTATGGTTGGACTTAAGCATTGTACACAAAATTATCTGCTACAATGTCCTACCAGTCAATGACTATTTCAGCTTCAACTGCAACAATACAAGAGCACACAACAGATACAAGCTCAATGTTAACCACTCCAAACTTGATTGCAGAAAGTATTACTTCAGCAACAGAGTGGTCATGCCTGGAATGCACTACCTGACTCTGTTGTTACATCAAACCCCAACTCTTTTAACCTCAAACTATCCACTATTGACCTTACCCCATTCCTAAGAGGTCTGTAAGGGTCATGTATAAGTGCACCATCGTGCCTCCCGTCCCTATCCTATTGTTCCCATTTTTTTGTACCTATTTCCTGTATTCTTACTCATATTTATACTTATACCTATTACATTGTAAGCGATTGACAATTCAAATAAATAATAAAATAAGTATACAGTTTTAAAATGCTTTACAGTCCTCTCTAAGTGGTCCACAGAGTCAGCATATTGCCCCCAACAATTTGGGTCCTCATTTTACCCACCTCAGAAGGATGGAAGGCTGAGTCAACCTTGAGCCTCGTGAGATTCAAACTACCAAATTGCAGGCAGCTGGCAGGCAGCAGAAATAGCCTGCAGTACTGCACTCTAACCACTGCACCATCGCAGTTCATAATATGATGGATTGGGGTTGGGGAGACCTGCTACAGGCCTCCATTCAAAGATGAAGCTCACTGGGTGTATCTGGGGAAATTACAGGTAGTCTTCGACTTATGACCACAATTGAGCCCAAAATTTATGTTGTTAAGTGAGACAATTGTTAAGTGAGTTTTGCCCCATTTTATGACCTTTTTTGCCAAGTTGTTAAATGAATGATTGCAGTTGTCAAGTTAGTAATATGATTGTTAAATGAATCTGTATCCCCCGTTGACTTTGCTTGTTAGAAGATCGCAAAAGCTGATGACATGAGCCTGGGACACTGCAGCCATCATAAATACGAACCAGTTGCCAAGTATCCAAATTTTGATCATGTGACCATGAGGATGCAACAATGGTCATCAGTTTGAACAACTGTCATAAGTCATTTTTTCAGTGCTATTGTAACTTTGAACAGTCAACTAAATGAACTGCTTTAAGTTGAGGGCTACCTGTACTTTCAGGTTATCTAACATATGTTGCTCTTGTTAGGATAAAATTATAGGAAACTCCTTGGTCATGACATGACATGACATGACACGACACGACATGACACAACATAACAACATAACCCTTACTCCCAAAGGAGGCCCTTTTGTCTCTCTTCTCAGATGACCAGCCCTCCTGTCCCAAACACACTAACACGTCCTGTGGGATTTGTGAGGCTTTAATTATGATACTATTCCTCTCTAGCCAGAGGTAATGCATCTAGAAACTGCAGCTGAAACAGTAAAACCCAAAGTCAACATTTCATTTTTTTTCCACCTGAGGCACAAAGTCCAGAAGTGGTTTCCAAGTAGAAATAAAAGTATTTGTATTTTTTTCTTTGATCAAAGCAGTCCATTTGGACACCTCAGTTTTTGCAGCTATTCGGCCATTGTGAGGATTGAAATGTCCTTCCATTTCTTGCATAAAGTAAGTCTGACTGCCATCTACATATATATAAAGTTCCAATTTTCCCCCCAAGTCTTTTTCCATTAAACCCCAAAGAAAAATCTCTTGTTTTCTCTTTATAATCACTTTAAGAATTTTTTGTATTAAAATATGAATCCTACTCCAATATTTCTTTGCTTTATCACACGTCTACCCTTAATGATAAAACATCCCTTCTTACATTTGCACTTCCAACATTCAGTTGAAATACCTTTATACATTCTTGACAACTTGTCTGGAGTTAAATACCAGCGATACATCATCTTAGAGAAATTTTCTTTTAAAGTTATAATTTAATGTACAATCCAAACCTTTCTTTCACATATTCTCCCATTGTTCAAGTATTATTATTATTATCATTCATGCCGGCTGGGGAATTCTGGGAGTTGAAGTCCACACCTCTTAAAACTGCTGAGGTGGAGAAAACATGGCAAGATGGCCTTTAAAGCAGGGATGGAAGATATCCCTGACAAGGGATGGAAGATATCCCTGACAAGGACCATTAGACATGAGCAGTCAATGTTTCCTAGAAGATGCCCCTAAATCAGCAATGTCGGAGAATAATGGTAGGATGGGAATATGTTTCCATCTTGTTTCCTGTCTGCTGAGCACCTCAGGGACATTAAAATGGCTACCATGAGAAAACAGAGTGCTGGTTCAGCCACTTCCAAGCTCCATCCTCAACTAGGATTATCATGACTTGCCTTCAGAATTTGTGGGTGCTCCATCACTGGAGGTTTGGACAACCACTTGTCTGGAGTGGTTTAAGATCATGGAATTGGACTAGAAGACTCCAATCAGTCACTGCTGATAAACCAGGGCTAACACAAAATGACAAGATGTGACGTGACATGACATAACATAATATAGAAGATCATTATGTGAAGACCAGAAATCATAGGCTAAGTTCTGCATAATTGTATGGAAAAATATGGTAAGATAATGCCACTAAATTCTCTGTACTATATGTCTATTTTTGTGAAATGTTTTTCTCTACTTCAGATAAACTAAATCAAGCAATCCATTTGTATGGCACCATCATGAATCAATACTATATATTCATAATAAAGCATTTTAGTGAAAGATAATATGATAATATAATTTGTAATAAGAAAATCAAATCTAACAAAATATATTCACCCATAAAAGGTCTTGTTTACTCAGCTGCATTAAGCTCTTCAAGTTATTGATTTGAAGTAAATACTAAGATTGATACAAGTTTAGAGAATGAATTAAATTACTTCTATTTTAAGTCAATAATAGGAAAAAAGAAATAATGATTTTCAACAATTACGTATTTGTGTAATTTATCTGAAAGTAATCTTCACAAAGAAGAAATTTGGTTGATATTATGAACAATGTGCCAAAGATATCATAATAAAAGCAACTATCTATGAAATGGCAATTATTAAATAATAGAAAACAGTTGTTTAACTAGAGGCAATGAAATGAAATAATGAAATGAAATGAAATATCCTGTGATTAGGCTTAGTGATTTCATATGTCCATCAAGTTAGCTTGGTAACAGTATGGAAGTGGTTTGCTACCACCTCATTCTGGTTTCTTTATTTCTTTTTACTTCCTTATCTTGCCTATTAACCAGATTTATTTATTTATTTTGTATATGGCATACAATGTCAGCAAAATGTACAAATGTTAGATACAATGCAGTCCTAAATTGCTAGTTCATTCTGTTCAGCCTTGGCTGCGCTTTGGCCAAGCCCGGCTGCTAAGTTGAAGAGAATCTTCCACCCGCATGCACACCCTCCCAACCCTGCCATAGCTGGCCAGGAGGTTGTGAGAGGGTGAGGAGGAGGAGGAGAAGGAAGGAAGCCTCCACTATGGCTGGCGCTCATTCGTCAACCAGCCCAGATTTCCAAAATGAAGAAATAAAAGGAATAGCGAGGAGCCCCAAGGAGAGCTTGCTGGCTGGGCCCAGCCTCTGCTTTCTGAGAGAAATACACAGAGAGAGAGGGGAAGAGGGGGAGAGAGAGAGAGAGAGAGAGAAAGACAGAGAGAGAGAGAGATACAGAGAGGGGGGAGAGGGGAAGATAGGGAGAGGGGGAGAGAGAGAGATACAAAGAGAGAGATATAGACATATATACAGAGGGAGAGAGAGAGACACACAGAGAGATACAGAGAGGGGGGAGAGAGGGGGAAGATAGGGAGAGGAGGAGAGAGAAAGCTACAGAGAGAGAGAGAGATGAAGAGAGAAGGAGGGGAGAGAGGGTGGGAGATAGGGAGAGGGGAGAAAGAGACATAGAGAGCTACAGAGATGGGGGGAGAAAGAGAGTGAAAAAGGGGAGAGAGGGGGGAAGAGCGGGGCAGAGAGATACAGAGAGAGGGGGAGCGGGAGATGTGGGTGTGTGTTTTATGGCTGGGTAGGCATGGCTAGGGGTCATGTGACTGGGTGGGAGTGAGTGACATCAAGTTGGCCACGCCCACCCAAGTTTTGTGGCTCCTGGTGTTTTTTTTTTTCTTGTGGGAAATGGGTCCAAATGGCCCTTTGAATGTTTAAGGTTGCAGACCCCTGCTCTATGGTATTCTAAGTATATTCTGCAACATCAAGAGTCAATAATCTTTCTATGCTGTTCCTTCAAAATCGAAACTTTAACTTCCATACAGTGTGACATAGAATAACATTGTCTGCACTATTTGGATCTTTGTAGATAGAGATCCACTAGAGTATCTGAAAATCATTTCCAGGGCCTTCATGATTACCCTGTCAAGTGCTAGTCTGCAGCATATTTCTTGACTTCTTGTTCCTTTACTGTTGATGCTTGATGTTAAAAAGCAGAAGCTGTCTACCACTTTAACATCATCATTGTCAAACTGGGGCAATTATGATTTCTAAATGGATGGAGCAACTTGGAATCATTATTGTCTGTGACTGTCCTTGTTACTCTTAGTGTACTCTTCCTTCAAAATCTTTGGAAGGCACCAATTTGGAGAAAATGGATTTAGTGAATGTAAGAGATTCTAGACATCTGCCTCTATTCATCACTGCCAATTAACGTTGATTGGAAAGAGGGAACCATGGCAACATAATTTTGTGGAAATGTAGAGGTACACATCACAAGTCTATCCTGTCATTGGAAGTTTATTGGTCTTTTTCATGCGTGGAAGCAAATACAGGTTTCGATTCATAGGTGTTGTTGACAGGGTTTTCAAGAATACTAAGTTTATTTCATGTTGTTTCTTTTCTGTTTTTTCTCAGATAATTCAAATATAGTTGCACCCTGGTTCCCCAATACACCCATGGGCATGTCCCTTGCAACCTCCATAGCTCAATATCATTTTTATGACCTTTAATTTTTTTCAAAAAAAAAAAAAAAGCAGAGATGGTATTATGCAAAACAGAGCACCATTCTCAAATGTAACCTTTATTGCTAAGAATGCTTTATGCCCCGCCCCTTATATCCATATGTTTGTTTGTTTGTTTATCAAATGTATAAAGAAAAAACATGAACTCATTCTTAGGAAATAAAAATAATAGGGGCTGCATCTAAGTGCTTTGGCTGGAAATCTTCCTGTATAGTCAATGGATGTCTTGCAGCTGCTACGTCTGCCAGCCATTTTCTCAGAATAGCCATAGCATTATATTCTCTCCAAATTTCCATTTTCCACACCAATCTCCCAAATTTGGGAACCGTGCAATAGTTGGTCCACTGGCAAAATGCTTATGTAACATCTTGAAAACAAAAGATTCTGTGTCTAAAAGGTACAGCAACACCATTTTATAACCTGCTGAAGAAAATCTGCCCTGCTTTCCACACAACTTCTCTTTGGCCCAGCACTTGGCCGTCCCTTTTCAGTAGTTTAGCTTATTGATCCCTTTTCAATAGTTTAGTTTAGTTTAGTTTATTGTCATTGCACCTTGTACAACAAAATCAAACACCATTTCCAGTGCACATCATGACCATGAAAATAAACACAAACACACATCCTTCACACTCCACATTGAATTGAAAACTCCCCGACACCGCACTGACACTGCACTATACAGTAGAATTCAACAGAGCTTCTGCCCTGGGATAGAAGCTGTTTTTCACCCTATTTGTCCTTTTTTATTATTATTATTCTGTACCATGTGCCAGATGATAATAGTTCAAAAAAAGAATGCCCAGGATGAGATGGATCTTTGAGAATGTTTTGAACTTTCTTAAGGCAGCAGGAGCTATAAAGCTCTTCCAAAGAGGGGAGAGGGCAACCAATGAACTTCTGGGCAATGATGTTAACATAGATTATAAAATCAATAGATTTCTTCAATTATAATTCTAAATAAAATCAAGCATTGTTTCTGCTTGTAGTCCAGTCTAGTGTTTCCCTTTAGCTCAAGTTTTAACGGTTTGAACTTTGTCCTGTATTATTATTCTCCAAAGACAGAAAAAAATGGGAAAAAAAGAAGGTTGAAAAATAAGTGAATGATTTATAACATGCATAGCCAGCACATGGCAAAAGGTCAAAGACAATAAAACAAACAAGCAAACAAAAAAATAAACAGAGTGTCTTGGACAGAGAGCAATGACTGCAGTGGGTACATCCAGAGATAGCATATACACATACACTTGCACGCATGCAACTGAACGTGCTGAGTAGATAGGAATGTATTTTCCACCTTTCTTATTCTTAATGATATGGGTAATCAGAGAAAAATAAGGCAAGAAGATACTTGAAGCCAAGCAAACCATTTCTGGGTGTATTGCTGAATGCATATGGCCACTGTTGCTGGGCAACAGCCAATGCCCCAGGCTGCAGAGCCACCAAGGCAGGGAAGGAGAAGCCCAGCTCTTTCCCCTTCAGCCTCTACTGAGAAAGCAGCTTCCCTGGACCTCCCTCTGCAGCAACCATTCCTTTTAGCTGCCAAGCAGATGGACAAAAGAGAAGCAGAGCTATTCCATCATCACTGCTCGTGGACAGCAGCCATTTTTGGCCTCCCTCAGCTAACCTCGAATGGCAGCGATTCCAACACCCTGTAGAGCCAAGCAAGAGATAAGAAAAAGTCATGCTGACTCCTGCTGGGAGCTCTCCTGACCTGGGCTTTCCCCCATCTGTCACTGGGCTGTTGCCATTTTATTCCCTTTTCTGATTATCCTAAGTGTTTGCCTCCCCCATTTCTTTTTCTTTCTTTATACATGGCTCACACGTTTTAGATTGAAAGTATGAGGAACTAGTACTAACATATTACTGATGAGGGTTTATAAAGTGCAGGGGAAGAATTAAGTAGACATAAAACAAGGGTTTCATTTATTTAAGCTCCATATTTGTCCATGCTGACCGGGGAAATATACTTCACTGAACTTTGTGAACTCTTTTCTCTGAGTAGATTTTCATAACACGGGAGGCTTCATTGTTTAGAAATGGTTATCACTGTATACTCCAGATGGATCATTGCTGACTATTGATGGTTGCTCTCAGACATACTTTGAACTTGACTCCTAGTGGGTAAATGCAGGAACTATTCCCTTTAAAAAGGGGTGTGGCTCCTTCAGCCCAAGATTCAAATTCTTCCAGGATGGTGGTACCAGAAGGAAGAGCTAAAGAAAAAGAATTTAAGAACCAAAGACAAAATCAGAAGAAAAAAACAAAAGGGGAAAGCTTGAAGTAAAAGGAAAATGCTAAAGACTAGGAAAAAAGAATCAAAGAAGAGCAGCAAAATAGTTGAAGAATTAAAGAAAGAGAAAGTGGGAGGAGTATCAAGAAATCCTGCAAGTAGTGGTGTACTGCGAAATAAATGAGAAAAGCATTGGCCAAGCTATCTGAAGGAGCATTGAGTGCTGGTGAACCAGAACAGTCAGGAAGTTCAAGAAAGAACAGTGGCCCAGGACACTGGTGAGTGGCCCAACCTAACAGAGAAGGTCAGGAATTCCCATCAATGGTATCATTAGGAGAGGTCCCAGGACACTGATATTTTGGGAGACCAGAGTATTCACAGATTTAAGAGCCTGGGGAACTACAAACAGCCAAATTCAAACCCCAAAGATGACTTCAACAATCTCAGAAAACAAGAATCATTTGGCTATCCAGAAAGATCATTACTGAGAATAACACTTTTGAAAGCCTGTTAAATCAATTTTCCCACCGACCTTATACCTGAAGTAATTAATTCAGTGTAAGTAATTCCACTGAGCCCCCTTTTCATACAACAGCAGTCCCAGCACAATGAAGATCAAGCCAGCTGATAATAGATAGTAGATCCTACAGCAAAAGAAACAGGAGAAACAGGTTGGCAAAGTCATAGAATGGAACAAAGACAGGTGATGATAAGATAGACCTGACAAATTAGAATAGAATTTTGTCCAGAAAAATTAGCTTGAATGAAAGTAAAGTCTACAGGGAGAATATTAGAGAACAGTAGGAAAAAACATACACAAGTGGATACAAAGACAAGTATATAAAATTTAGATATAAAATATTCAATAGAAATATTATCACAGTGCATTAGAGCAGGGATGTCAAACTAGATTTCTTTGAGGACCAGATCAGCATTGTAGTTCTTTTCCATGGGCCAGCAGGGGGGGGTTACATGGGACAACGCCTCCTGCAGCACCCTGCTGGCCAAAACAGGATGCAGGGGAACCACATATGGCCCCCTCTGTCCCTTTTTTGGCCTGAACTGCCTTCTTTTGCCTGCCAAAATGGGGCACGGGGATTGTGCGTGGCCCTCCCTGCATCTCATTTTCAGCTCCATGGCCACCTGCAGCACTCTGTCAGGCAAAAATAGTTTGCACAGAGGCCCTGTGAGGCCTATGCGCAGCCCATTTTTGGCTAGCAGAATGCTGCTGGAGGTTGGGGAGGCTGAAAACAGGCCATGTGGGGACCTCATGGGTCCTCTGCATGGCCCATTTTTGGTTAGCAGAATGCTATTGGAAGCTGGGGAGGACAAATATGAGCAAGCCCTTTGATATTTCCAGGCCAGCTCCATGGGCCAGATTTAAGCACCCTGTAGCAGTGGTGGAATTCGATTTTTTTTTACTACAGGTTCTGTGGGTGTGGCTTGGTAGGCATGGCAGGGGAAGGATACTGTAAAATCTCCAGTCAGGGGTGGTATTTGCCGATTCTCCAAACTACTCAAAATTTCTGCTACTGGTTCTCCAGAACCGGTCAAAACCTGCTGAATACCATCTCTGCCTTGTAGGCCAGATCCGGCCCATGGGCCTTGAGTTTGACACCTCTGCATTAGAGAAATTAAATGCCTAACATATGGAGTTAAGTGATATGTGATGAGAAACATCTTGCAATTTGAATTTTCAAAGATATAATAATTCACTGCAGAGTATGCAATCTTTGTCCAGAGCTCAGGGTTTTTTTTAAAGAATCATTTGATTATTGATCCTACTTTCATTAAAGTAGCAGTCTAGATGCAAATCTAAATGCAATATATATTGATTTTTATTCCATTTAAATTAGAAAGGCACTCATAAAGGCATTCATAAAATTTACTCTTCAAAGCACTGAGTATAGACAATTAAAATTATTACAGCTTTCTGAATTCTAGTATTTATGCTATTCTCTAATCTTCTCTTTAATGGAAAGTAATTTTATTTTAGAAATCTCGGTCCAAGTATCCAAATTTTTATGTATGAATTTCAAAACAGTGAGATTTTCTGTCCCTTCCTTCAAGTTTTTAAGGAAGCTAACCTTTTTGGAGAAAGCATGGCTTTGATTAAATTATGAAGTACTGCCTATTGTCCATTTATTGATTGTTTTTCTCTGAGCGATGCATTGATTCAAGAGTACTGCAGTTCTGGGGAAAATATTATTTGAAAACCTGCTGAAATAAGTTTGAATAAAATATTCTTATCTGCTTTTATTCAAACACAGATAATCTGCAAACAGAACATTACATATTCATTTCACCTTAACTTTTCACCAGTGGTAATTACTAATACCTTCCCTCTACCAGTAAAAGAGAGAGATGCACAACAGATATATACCCTGAGCCACCCAATCAATACTCTCCTTATTTTTGACATTATCATGGTTGAAATGATTGGTATCATATAGCTAGATAGGACATCAATCAACCAGACCAGAGATCAGTTAAGGTATTGGTGCTTGCTAATTACAATTCTTCCTATTGCTGTTTCCTGCCATATTTTTTACAAGTTTTGTCATCGTTACTTTTCATCAGCTATTTCATTTCTGCCTTTAACAACAACATTTTAATGGATGACGATATCTATTTCCACATCACTAGAATCTTGGCCTGCCAAATTTCTGTGTACTGAAATAATAGTTCTGTTCAGAAGTGAAGCTCAATAACATTGATAGTCAGGTACCCCTCTTAGTTGAAATAAAGATAGAAACTTAAGAAGGGGGAGGGAATCAAAAGTATTAGAATTATTTAGCATCTGAAATCCAGGGCCAGCCTAACATCATCAGGCAAAAGAAATCAGACAGAAGATGATGGAAAGTGACAACTTAATGGAATATAGAGAGATATGTGTTGAGTGACAGTAGTGCTGAATCTCCTTGACCAAAATGTGCATTGTGATGTAAATTCTGTCCTGTTTATACTGCTGATAGTGTAGGCAAGTTAATAAGGGATGAAGCTTTCACTGTGATATCACAATGCATCTTTTTTATTTGGTTTAAAACTCTGGTTGCTATGGATACCATGGTTTATCCTCAACTTATATGCCTTGAAATTTTGATTGAGCAAACTTCAGTACAACAGAACCTCTCATGGAATATACCTAATTTTCATTGAATTTTATATGATTTATGTTACCTAATTCGCATCCTGGCATCATTGCACCCATGGATATCTGGACTGGATTAGAACAACAGAGTTGGAAGGGACCTTGGAGGTCATCTAGTCCAACCCCCTGCTCGAGCAGGAGAGTTTATTCCAAATATTAGTCTCTATCTAGGATCAAATTCACAGCCTCCTGATTGTGAAGCGAGAGCTCCACCTCTAGGCCAGTGCAAGGTCTGAACCTGCATGAAGACCATAATCACTATATTAAATATAAGTTTCATGGAAAAAATGAATTTGGTGCAGTTCTTATTTATTTTCTTTTATTTCTGAAAAGAAATGATCTTGATGTTAAATTGGTATCTTGGAAAATCCTTCTTTCTGAAAATTCAAGCTTAAATCTAAGGCTGAGGAGAGCTGGTAAATCCCAGGAGCTTCCAGTTTCTTCTACACCAATTTCTGCTTGAGTTTTAAAAAAGACGAATTGCCTCCCTATTTAGCAGAAAGGAAAGGGTGGGATGCAAGAGAATCCACCTGTTGCCTATGTGCCAAAACCCACATGCTTCTCTTTGAGAAAAAGAAGATACATATATGGGACTGACAAGCAGGCTTCAAGAGTGAAGGTGAAGGCAAGGATTGGCTGCCCACACGGTGTGGAAGAATTTAAGAAGTGGGGAAATAATGAATTAAGAGCCTCACTTATTTAAAAAAAACATTTAAGACAAAGACATAAGTTGAAAATTCTCAATACTTTCCATCTAAATGTAATTTCCCCCAAATACCATTCTTTGCATGTCACCAATGGTCCCCTAGCAACTTTAGTTAGCAGGGACTGCCAGCACTGGGACCAATGCTGTTGCATTGGTACTTCCTCTGTCATCCATCAGCTTGTCAAGAGAGCTTGGTGGGGCACTTTAGATGGGTGCACTATAGATATCTCATCCTTTCTTGATAGAATATTGCATGGTTGACAAGTGTGTTTCCTCCGAACCACTCCACAGCAGCTCCTGGATATTGTCTATCATTATAATGATTTTTTTTTTTAAGTTTCTGGCTTTCTGTTGTTTTGTTCCTATTTTTAAAGTACCATTTCCTCCCCTCCTCATTAGAAACATGGCCTTTCTTGGATATATTTTCTTGTCTGGTATTGAATACAGATCTTGCCCTACTCTTTTTTAGTCTAATCAGAGCATTGGAAACAAAATATTTTCTGTAAATAATGATAAAATCAGTACAAATTGCCACAGACATACTTGCGAGCAGAAACAAATTGTAATCTGCGATTTGATAGCTACTTTGATTGATTTTGGCATTCAGTACAGAGTTTGGCATGTGCAAAAGTTCTTGTTGCTTCAGCTGGAACAATGGTCAGATTCACAGAATAACTTCAAACTTCAAAGGCAAATGTAGTTTACGAGCATTTGAATGTGTTTTGGTAGCAATGTGAATGTTTGCGTCAACTGAGAACATTCGTATCTTCAGGACAGAATCCCTGGTGTCTAGAAATGATATTTTGTGTTTGATGGCAACATCTACAGATTTGCAGTAAGCAACATGAAATGTAGGTACCTTAGAACTATAAGAGCAACAGAAACTGTAGTGGCAGATAATACAAATAAAAGGAAATAGTCCCCAAACAGAAGAACAACTAAGGAGAAAAACATCTTTGTACAATATCTCCAAGGCGGGAACTCTCAAAGTCTGAAAATTTTGGGATTTTATCTAACATGCCTGGAAGACACCAAGTGAGAAAAGCTGTTGTACATGTCTTACTAATCAAGCAGATGTTCACATTTTGTATTAAAGATGAAAGTGGGCAACTATAACTATTCATCAGAAGTTTTTTTTTTTTAAAAAAAATAAGTAATTTTGAAAAAGAAAGTTGCATGAACCACATGTTTCTGACATGCTAAAAACTTCTAGATCCATGATGGTGAACCTATGGCATGCGTGCCACAGGTGGCATGCAGAGCCATTTGTGCAGGCATATGAGCTGCAGGCAAACTTACCTCACTGCACATGCACATGCCTCACAGCTGACTTTTGGCTGGTTCTAGGACTTTTTTGGCCTCTCAGAGGCTTCACGAAGGCTTCTGCAGGTTTTTCAGGCCGAAAACTGGGCCTGTTTTGTCACTTCCTGTTTTTTGGAAATACTGGAAGTGATGAAACTGGCCTAGTTTTCAACTTGAAAAGCCTGCAGAAGCCTTCGTGAAGCCTCTGGGAGGCCGAAAAAGGCCTCAAACCAGCTGAAAATCAGCTGTGGGGCATAGTGCAGTAAGGGGGTGGCGGGGTTGTGCACGCATGCGTAGGGGGTATGGGTGTGTGTGTGTTGGGTATATGGATACACCAACTAGGTTTGGGTGAATAAATATATAAACCTAGGTTTAAGTGTTTGTAGCTTTAAGCACCAAACTGCAATGTAATTAGATAATTAAGGGTGCGGTTGCAAGCAGCAATAAGAGGCAGTGAGAGAAACGTAACACTTCCTGGTCCCTGGTTACTGGTCTGGTTCCTGGTCGCTGGTCTCTCTGCTGCCTGCTGTTTACTCCTGTATGAGACGTCTGCTTGTTGGCTACTGTGCTGGATACCGTTTCTACTCAACAAAAGGACTGTTTACTTGGTGAGCTGAATATCCTGTGCATACTCAGCATTGTCTTCGAGAGAAAGGTATCGGAAGGAGAAAATTTACAAGCAGATAAAGACATTGTACTGACTAGTTAATGAACTATGTTACTGGATGGTATATTGGATAATGAAATATGGACTGAATGACACTGCTTAAACTCTGAATGAATTAAATAACTATTTAAAACTACAAACAGTGTTTTTGTCTCCAGTGTGTGTATACTCTTGGGCCCAGCCTCTCTCTCATTTTGGCTGCCTGGCCTGACTGCTGCTGTGCACTCTGCTTGGGGGTTTGTCCCCAAACACTAACATTGGTTATGGGCCCAGTGAGCACAGTCTAACTAACCAGGATATAGCAGTGAGAGTTTTTGGTCTGAGTTGCACATTACTGTAAAAACAAACTGTTTGTTGAATAGTTATTTATCTGAAGAGCAATGGCACAAGTAAATTTGCCAAATCTGTCCATGATATCCAGATTAGATGGAACAAACTATGTTTCATGGTCAATGAAATGTAGTTTACTTCTACGAAGAGAAGGTTTGTGGGACATAATTACAAACCCACCAGATGTATCTAACTTAGATCCTAATGTTGAAGAGGATGCCAAAAAGATACAAGACTATGAACGAAAGAATGAGCAGGCTTTATGCATCATAGGATTGACTCTCTCTGACCAGCAACTCATTCATATCCGTGGAGAGGAAAATGCTGCTAACTGCTGGGAGAGTCTCAGGAAGATTTATGTTCGAGACAGTGTAGGAGCTCATATATATCTTACACGGAAGCTGTTTAGAACACATCTTGAGAAGAATGGAGACATGTTAACTCATTTAAACTGTATGAAAAGCATTTTTCAGGAATTACAAGAAAAAGAGCTTATCTTTAATGAGTTGCAACAAGTATACATCATACTGTCTTCATTGGATCGAAGCTATGATGATTTTGTGACTGCTTTAGAAGTATTGCCAAAAGACAGTTTATCAGTAACTGAGATTACCGGCAGGCTATTAGAAGAAGCCAGAAGAAGGTTTGAACGTGACCAGCTGAGGGAAGATAAGCCTAATAAAGAAGAGAAATTATCTTCAAGGCTTGAAAGAAACCAACTTAGTAAAGTAAAGCACCCGGAAGAAGAGAATTTATCTTCGACGGCATACACAATTAAAAAGTGTTTTAATTGTGGAGGCAGAGGACATTTGGCAAGATTCTGCAGAAAAGGAAAAAGCCAGAATGTAAAAAAGCCAAAGAAATCCTTTGAACTAGCCACGTTTAGCAACTGTGATGTGAAGAATGATTTATGGGTGGTGGACAGTGGTGCATCCCACTGCATCACGAGAGATAAGACAAAGTTTATAAAAATGTCTACAAGCTCTCAACATATATCACTTTCATGAATGGCTGGCACCTCAAGGCCAAGGGTGAAGGTATTGCACATTGTCCATGTTTAAACCAGAATATAAAAATGTTGTATGTACCACAGTTAAAGATGAACTTACTTTCTGTAAGAGTATTAGATAAACTAGGTTATGTAGTTACATTTAAGGATAATAAGTGCATACTGGAAAAAGATAACAAAAGGGTAACTGCAGCTTTAAATGGAGCATTATATGTATTACATGATAGTAAGAAAGGGGAGGCACAGACTGTTTTTAACAATATAAAGCCTCATAATGAATGTATCCATTTGTTGCATAGGCGTTTGGGGCATGTGAATTTTAAAATGCTAAAACGTACAGTAGAGTTATCTGAAGGCATAAGGTTAAAACCCTGTGATAAATATTTGCGTTGTAATGTCTGCTGTGAAGATAAGAGTAAAATATTGCCTGCAAATAGGCTAAATGGTTTCAAAACTAAAGAACCTTTAGAAGTAGTATTTGCAGACATTATAGGTCCAAAGAAACCCAGTATGGGGGGTGCTCGATATATACTGAGCATTATGGACCATTACTCTAGATATGGGTTTTGCTACTTAATGAAAAGCAAAACTGAAACATATCAACATTTCTTCAACTGGTTAAAGTTTGCAGAAAGAAAGACTAAACGGCAACTTATAACCCTGGTGACAGATAATGGTATGGAATTTGTTAACAGCAAATTCCAGAATAGATTAAAGGTAGCTGGAATAGAGCACAAGAAATCTGCACCATACAGACCACAACACAACGCATTTATAGAGAGAAGAGGCCAAACACTACAGGCAATGGTTAGAACAATGTTAACTGATTCTGGATTACCTGATTATGTGTGGGGGGAGGCTGCAATGTGTGCCAATAACATATTAAACAACGTTGTTAACTCAACTACTGGTGAAATACCATTCACCATGTGGCATGGCAGGAAGCCTGATCTGAGTTACCTGCACACATTTGGTGCACCAGCATGGGTGCATATCCCTACACAACTCAGGCGTAAAGGGCAACACAGAGCTAAACAATTCTTCTTCGTTGGTTACCAAGCTAACCATAGGGCATATAGATTTTGGGAGAAAGGCACATCTAAGGTGTTATGTAGTGCCAATGCCCAATTTCTAGAGACACGTGGGATGGGATAAGTTAGAACAGGTTAACAATAAAGAAGTGATTATTGAATCCTATAGAAATCCCATTAATTATCCCTGTAACTTTAAGAATAAAGTAAAAGAAAATACAGGAAGAAATTGTGCCCATAGAAGAAGAAATAGAACCAATAGCTGAGCAAGATGAGGAACATGAACGGGTAGTAATTCAAAAGTCCTCATACCAAGCCCTGTAATTCCCAGAAGAACTACACGAATTTCTAGACCGCCTGATAGATACCAGGCTAATACAGTGTGCCAGGTAAATAGAGTTCCAAATACTGTGGATGAAGTAAAAGGTATCCTACTAAAGAGAAGGAAAGTTGGTATGCAGCAATGAATAAGGAATTGAAATCCTTGAAGGATATGAAAGTGTATGAAAATGCGAGATTACCTGTTGATATAAAACCCATTGGCTGCAAATGGATTTTTAAGATAAAAACTGATAAGGATGGAAATATAATCCATAAGGCAAGATTAGTAGCCCAAGGTTTTAGACAAAGTGTCAATGACTATGATGAAGTATTTGCACCTAGTCTTAAAGCAGCAACATTAAGGGCAGCTTTAGTGTGGGCAGCAAGCAAGGAATATATAGTTAACCATTTAGATGTGGAAACTGCTTACTTGCACGCTCCACTAAGACATACTGTATATATGAAAAGGCCTATTGGATTCAAAGGTGAAAATAATAATGATTGTTGGTTGTTAAAGAAGAGCCTCTATGGTCTTAAACAATCGGGCTATGAATGGAACCAGTATATTGTAAAGGAACTGAACAATATAGGGTTTAAAGCTGGTTTAGCCGACCCATGTCTGTTTAAAAGGGAGACAAATGGGAAAATATCATTATTATTATTGTTCACTGATGATATTGCCTTGATTACTGAGACTAATGATGAAGCAAATAAAATAATAGCATCATTAGGTAAGAAAATAAAAATCAAGCAATTAGGGGAGATAAAGAAATATCTAGGTTTAAATATAGTGAAAACACAGAAAGGTTTTAAGATATCTCAGGAAGATAAGATATCTAAATTGCTAATAGATTATAAGATGGAACTTTGTAAGCCTGCAAAGACTCCAATGAGTCAGGATATTTGCAAAATGGATGCTCAAAGTCCCAAGTTTGATAAGGTCATATATCAATCTTTGATTGGTAGCTTATCATACATTAGCAATTGGTCAAGGCCAGATATAGCTTATAGTATTAATCAACTGGCACGACATAATAATGATCCGCTTCAATGTCATTGGAATGCATTGAAGAGAATCTTAAGATATCTTAAAGGAACATTACACCATGCACTGTATCTAGAACCAAAAGGTGATCTCATATTGAGTGCTTATGCAGATGCTAGCTTTGCATCAGAAAGAGACACAAGAAAGTCGACTTCAGGAACAGCCATAATGCTGGGTAAGACATTAATAGGTTGGAAGTCAATAAGACAACAGCATATAAGTTTGTCTACTATGGAGGCAGAATTCTCCTGTTTATCACTATTATGTACTGAATTAATCATGTATAAACAAATGTTGAATGATATGGGTATAACTGTAAATTATCCTATAATTGTACATGAAGATAATCAGGCAGCAATTCAAATGGCCACAAATATTGCAGTAAAAACTAGGAGCAAGCATACAGATTTAAGGTATCTAAACGTTAGACAATCTGTACAGAGTAAAATGATACAGCTGGAGTACTGCATGTCGGAGGACAATATAGCTGATAATTTTACTAAAGCCCAAGGTGCCATTAAGCACCTAGAGAGTTGTGAAAAGTATGGGTGTAGATTGTAAGGGTATTATATATTTATATCACCCAAAAGGGGAGAATGTTGGGTATATGGATACACCAACTAGGTTTGGGTGAATAAATATATAAACCTAGGTTTAAGTGTTTGTAGCTTTAAGCACCAAACTGCAATGTAATTAGATAATTAAGGGTGCGGTTGCAAGCAGCAATAAGAGGCAGTGAGAGAAACGTAACACTTCCTGGTCCCTGGTTACTGGTCTGGTTCCTGGTCGCTGGTCTCTCTGCTGCCTGCTGTTTACTCCTGTATGAGACGTCTGCTTGTTGGCTACTGTGCTGGATACCGTTTCTACTCAACAAAAGGACTGTTTACTTGGTGAGCTGAATATCCTGTGCATACTCAGCGTTGTCTTCGAGAGAAAGGTATCGGAAGGAGAAGATTTACAAGCAGATAAAGACATTGTACTGACTAGTTAATGAACTATGTTACTGGATGGTATATTGGATAATGAAATATGGACTGAATGACACTGCTTAAACTCTGAATGAATTAAATAACTATTTAAAACTACAAACAGTGTTTTTGTCTCCAGTGTGTGTATACTCTTGGGCCCAGCCTCTCTCTCATTTTGGCTGCCTGGCCTGACTGCTGCTGTGCACTCTGCTTGGGGGTTTGTCCCCAAACACTAACAGTGTGCATTGCCTTCTCAGTGCTGGCACACGTGCAAGCGCACACACAATTTTTGGCACAGGAGCCCAAAAAGGTTAGCTACCACTTTTCTAGATCATCTTAAAAACAATGTGATGGCTATTCCCGTCTTCTTGGATATTCTTTGTAGTACTAAATGGATGTGACAGAAGCTGCAGTTTGGCTAAGCGTTCAATTCAAGAACAGGAAACCATATTAACATGTGGTTCCACTTCTTCCTCTTACCCTACAAAATTGTCAAAAGGGGCAGAACTGGTATTGTTATTGTCAACAAAACTGATATTTCTGAATTTTTCTCCCTTCCTGCATTTTCAGTCTTAAATTTGATAATTTGGAACCTTTTAAGAACAGTCAGTTCTTTGAAGAGATAGCAAAAATTTCAGTGACCAGCCAAAAGCATCAAAACAAGGGATACATCTATGTAATTGCTGGCAAAAGTGATGGGAAAGAAAACTAATAATAAAAAAGATCAAGTAATTAGAAAAAAATCAAGTAATTAGAGACTAAAGTATCCTTTGGTAGAAAAGGAGTGTGCCATTATCCTAAATAAATAAGCAAATAAATGGAATGTCTTTTTCCTCCTAGATTGCTCTTCAGCAGAAAGAAGTAATATTATAGAAATATTTGACCCCAAACTAGTAAATTCACTGTATTAAGAAGTAGTATAATCATAGTAAGTATTTTTCTAAAACATTTCTTCTACTGCACTAGAATATTGCTCTATTATTTCAGTGCTTGCATTAAAGGAGAGGCAGTCATTGTTAAAAGGTTGGTTTCTTTACTTTCTTCTATACGTTGATGTTTACAAAAGGCTCTTGTTGCTGAGTAGCACAAAACAAAACAGTTTATACCAATGCATTTAGCATGAACTAGAGACAGTTGAACGGGAAGAAAGGAAGGTAGAGTAAAATCTAAACAGTATTTTTGTTCAGAAAAAATAATAAAGTCAGATAATACATTGCCACTGCTTAAGTTCTATAACCAGATGGAAACATTTTATGCATTTATTTAACTGCAGAAAGAAAGCAAAAAGCTCTGGTGTCTTAGCTGATATGCTGCCCTCTAAATTGTATCCCAAATTTGGTTCAAAGTTTGCATGATCTTAATACTGTGGTCAAAGGAATAGATCCAAAACATTGCTAACACTACTTTCCTAAACATTCTCTAGAAATGATCCTAGAAGGATACGGCTTGGAAAATAGTTCCAGTTTAAAGAAAAGTGGAAGGTATTTTGTGAACTCTTCTGTTCAACCATGGTAGGAATAACAGAGATGACCTTTCCAAACTAGCACCATGCAGATCATCCACACCCAAGTCTTTCTACTGAATTGCTAATTGCAACATCTCAATAGTTCAATGCCAGATGTAGTAAAAGGATGTCTGTATAAGGCAAGGGTATTCAAATTTGGCAAGTTTAAGACTTGTGGACTTCAACTCCCAGGAATTCCTGAGCTAACATGACTGGTGGTGAAATTCTTGGAGTTGAAGTCCACAAGTCTTAAAGCTGTCAAGTTTGAAGACCCCCTGGAATAAGATAATGTTGACAGACACTTCTTCCTTTGTTTTATTCAAAGTAATAGGGAAGCCACAAATCCAACCGTGCCTGATCTATCTTCTCTCACTTTTAAAAATGTCTTCCTGACTCCCTTTTTTTAGGCTTGATCAACATTTTAGACTTTTTGTAGCTAGATATTTTTCCCACAGTGCAGAAATGTGCTAGGACTACAGAAAGGTAACTTTATCCAGCTTTCTACTCCTTTTTTCCTCTACTTCCATAACTGGTGTTCATCGTCCATCCCCTTCAAATATTGGAGAATCTATCAACACTGATTTTCAAAGATCAGAAATCTATACAGAGGCTGCAAAAGTGATGTACTCTTCCACCTGTCCTCAATCCAGACATACTGACTATATTTCCTTATCAGCCCAAATGAAGTTAGTCATGTGCAAAATTTGCTAACTTTTTACCAATGTGGGATGTGAATGCTACATATTGCAATTTTTTTCTCACTTTTTGCTACGTGAGAAAGCCTCTAAAGCTTATCTTTCTGTATAATAGCATTAGTCTATAGTCTCCTTTTCTGACTTCTCCTTCTAGAGCTTAAAGTGAATTCCTTCTTCAAACCTCATTTTTTACAGCTTTCACTTTTTGAACTTCTGCTTCAACTTTCTCCCATTGAATTGAATGCACTCCTCCATGTATCCCTGGCCTTTCTTTCATTGATCAGAATAATGTGCTAAATTCTCACATTACTACTGCCTCTTATTTGATTATTTTGTTTGGTAGCTTCATTTTTTCTTGATATAAAGTTCTTTCACAGGCCTTAGATCCCAACCTTAAGCCAACATTCATTCCAAATCTCCAAGTGATTTTAAACTCTTCAGGATCTGCTAGCAATTCTTTCACTATTTGTCTTTTTAACATGTGATCTATTTCAATAAGTACTTGGAAGCTAAGAGGAAAAGCAAGGCAGCCTGAACTTCCCTTCCCTTTGGAGAATTTCTGTATTTATTGCTGAATAGAATAATATAACAGAGTTGGAAGGGACCTTGTAGGTCATCTAATCCAACCCCTGCCCAAGCAGGAGACCCTACACCATTTCTGGCAGATGGCTGTCCAGTTTCTTCTTGAAAGCTTCCCGTGATGAAGCTCCCACAGCTTCTGAAGGCAAACTGTTCCATTAGTTGATTGTTGTCATTGAAAATTGATCCTGCTTACACATTTTTTTCCTTTTCAAAACAATGCTGTAGAGCAATTAACTTCACAGAAACTCACTGTTGTGCATTCACTTTTGTTGATAAGTGCAGCTAGGCAACATGTTAGAGACAAAGAAAGGGATGTCCATTACCGTAGCAACATCAGATGCTAACATACTAAATAACTAAGAAAGGCCTAGTACTTTGCTTCTGTTAATTCTTCAGCATACTCAGAGGAATCATTAAGTAGAAGTTTAAAGACTGGGAAATTTCAAGGTAAGACCAAGCAACATCAAACATGGAGTGGAGAAATGCAACTGTTAGTAGAAAGTGAGTTCAGTTACTGAATTTCAATTTTTTTGTAAGACTGAACTATTCAAATCATTTTTAGTTATTAAAAACATTTGTGTGAAGTATAAAAATAATTCAGATATATAGTTAATTATGGTGTGTTGGTTTAATGCCAGATTTCAAAGTCATGAAATTCAGGATCCTTCTTGTTTTTTATATATAAAGTTCATTTTTATATATTCAGTTTGGGACATAATTAAATATAATTCTATTTGGCTAAGCTGTTGCAAATTACAGGACATATTTTTGAAAAATAACAAGCTGTCAAAAACACAGATGCTTTGCTAATTAACAGGAAAATTATCATGAAAGTGTCTAATTTTATGAACGTATAAACTTAGAAGCAAATACTTTCTTATGCTCTCAGTATTCCTAATTGGCCAAAAGTTTTGTATAACACCTATCAGAGAGTGAGCTGCAATGACTCTGGCTACTGATAATAATTATAAATGTTCATATAAAATCTGTTTTGCTGTACTGATTCTTGGTTACTATACATAATCATACTGGATGGAATGGTTCCTATTATTGTTTTATTTATTTGACCCTTAAGACTTTAGCAAAGGCTAGTGAAAAACTCATGAAACAGAAATTTCACAGCTACAAAAATGAGGATTAAGAAATAGAATGGTGAAGGCATCCTACTATGAAATCATTACCACTCAATCAGGGTGAATATAAGCATGTTTCAGTAGCTATGTTCTCTGGCACAATCATCTGCTGTCATCTAAGAATTAAAGAAAAGAGCTCTTGCAATTTCAACTAGATACATGGCATTTTATCCAAACAGAAAACAACTGTTTACAGCAGGGAGAAGGTCTCGACAATTTAATCTAGACACAAACAGAAAGGGACGGGAAAATATGAAATTGCTGCAACTATATATGCTTTGACAGAAAAGTCTTGCAGTGCAGCTTTTAAAATAGTAATTGGGATGGTTGGCCTCAGGTGATCCTGAAGGCAAATATTATGACTATCAAAATAAATGGCTGGAAATATTGGGAGGGAACAGAAGATATGAGATAGCTAATAATGAGGAATCTGAATAAGTAAAAATTGCTGGAATGAATATTAAAGTATAAATGAATGGGACATATGCCATCCTAACATTGAATCTCTCAAGGAACAGTAGAAGTATAATTTGACCTGACACAAGGACAGATGATCCCTAGAATAGTTCTCATCTAGTTTGGGGTAGGGAGGGGCTGAAGATATATGTAGGCTATGAAGCAAGTTCACTATATTACAAAATTCTGGAGGTTTTATTTTCATATTAATTAGGTTTCTTCCAAACCTGTGAACTGACAACAATAAGTATCTTTTTAATTGGCTCAGGAAATTTTCTTTCCTGATTTCTGCGGCCTTGCTATGTCCAGTTTACACTAGTTTCAAATATGTTGCAGCTAAATGAGAAATAAATCAGCTGAGCCTTTGCACACAGCTAACACTGTGGGGCCACACAAGTTCTGAACTATTTCCAAATTAATACAGAAATCCCATAAGAAGCAAGAAGCTAATGCTGGCAGTTGGCTGTGCAGAGTGTCCTAGCTGTAGGAAACAGCAAGTAGATATGAGTGAAGAAGAAAAAGCAGTCAATTCCCACACATATTGTCCATTCAAAAATAATTTTGTATCTCTGTGATGCAACAACATTTTTTGTGTTTGAGAACTATATCAGTTTAATTCCCGCTCTGTTGCAGTGTGCTTAAAGTCATAATAAAACTTACTTCTTTAATGCTGCAGCCTTGTGGAACTTCTGAGAAACCAGTTCCCCATTTGCAGGAATTCCTGGTTTGAAGTTCTTCCCAGTTTCCTATCTTGCACTCCACCCTTTTCAGTGTGTTATATTTTCAATTATCCCTCTTAGGAACCAGTAGGTCTTTTTTAAAAATAAAATAATATAAAATATGGATGTGGATGGAGGTGGTGTTTGAAGATGGGTAGATTATCTTCAAACAAGTTTTAAAGGAGTAAGGAAGTTCTCAAGCTATTCGCCAATACTTTAATGTTGACATAGTTATTTACTTCTAAATCACCCAATAACCATAATATCCAGGGCACCCAGTTTGCTTATGCAACACAAAATAAATAAGTAAATACTGGAAAGATGTTCCAATTTCATTAATTGGCTGAGTTCTCATTATATTTTCAGCCTAACCAAGAGATCCCATAGACTACAGAAAAGAAGAGTTCAAATAGCTAATTAATCTCTGAGTTCAAATAGCTAATTAATCCCCAAGATGGAGTCCTTAACTAAATATTACCTTTATCCTCAGCAACGGTAGAGATCATTTGACATTTTTCGCAAAGCATTGAAAAAAAATCTTGCATCAGAATTTCCAGATCATTGTGGGCATCATAGAGTCATGATTTGTAGCTATCACTTACTGTCAATAGACTATCTTGGGAAATAAGCAAAGCCCTGCTTAGGAAGGAAAATAGCTTTTCCCAGGGTTTAACCCTGAAGTAGACTCTGCCAAATGGGGACATCCAGATCTTACCTAAGGTTAAGGGACACACAAGCACACACACACACACACACAAGAATGAGTCACTGGATTTTTCAATGGTTTAGTAGTTGTTTTTATTTAGAAAGGCAGACAGAGGGTACTCAAAATTCTATTAGGGCAGTTGCTATGGAGAAAGAGATATTTATTTCTTCTTATGGCTCCTGCAGTCTAAACTGCTCACCATAAATCTGTCCAATTATTGCTTAAACCATTTATTTACTTAACATGCTGCTTAAATTAGCAAAGGTAAAAAACAGGAATACACAGGACACTTCTGTCATCCTGCAATAATCCTTAGGGAATGAATAAAACAAGTAGAGCTCTTTCAGTTGATGCCTAAGGGACTCATTATTTAGTCTGAAAAAGCTAAGTTTTAATTATGATTATTAAGCCCAAGAATATTTTCCAGAGGAGGAAGACATATAGTCACTGTTTATTTGATTCACTATGGTTAAAAATCTTGGAACCCTGAAACTTCCTGAAAAAACAAACAAACCCAGTATTATTTCTGACAACAAAAGAAAGAAATTGTTACAGTGAAATGTTAGAAATTCTGCATGATTTGTTCTGGCTACAATGTTACAAGATACTTGATATAATAAAAATTGTAGTTATTTTCTATCTTGGTAGTGTGCACGTAGGTAAAATGCACGACAATTTTGGCTGTTGAAGCCTATTTTTTTAAACAGCACTTCCTAAAAAAAATCCTGTGGCCTTTTTTTAAATTATTTTTTTTTAAAAACACACACACAACTTTTCAAAAAAAAGGGGAAATAATCCTGGTTTGAATTTTGTGAAATGTTTATAAATGTTTATCTCTGAGAAGATAAAACAACTTGAGGACTTATTCACACTGCCTGGCTCCCCCATTGTCAACTTTTATTAAATCCTCATCTGTCAAGGGACCTCAGGGCATGTTTTTCTTAGATTTATTGCTGGCTAAACTCAACAGTTCAATGGCTACTTCACAGAAGCAGGAGTCCCCTTTAATTGAGTCACTGCTTATGATAATCTGTAATACCTTTTAGAACTATTCTTCCCATGAGTGCTACATTATATAGGTTGTCCTTAATTTAGAACCAGTTGCTTAATGACCATAGGTATGGTGGCCAGGGAATGGGTACTTTATGGCCTATAAAGCACCTCCTGGCCATTGTGAATAGGAAATTAGAATGGAATGGAATGGAATAGGATAGGATAGGATAGGATAGAATAGAATAGAATAGAATAGAATAGAATAGAATAGAATAGAATAGAATAGAATAGAATAGAATAGAATAGAATATTTGTTATTGGCCAAGTGTGATTGGATACATAAGGAATGTCTCTGGTGCACAAGTTTTCAGTGTACATACAAACAGCAAAGTCATAACTCCTAAGATACAATCATAAATCATAAGTTACAAATCAAATGATAAATTATAAGATATCGATAGGAGAAAGTAATAGGAAAGATGAGAAGGATAATAGCAATACAGACAGTATTTCCTTCAAGTGAATCAAGCCAACAGAAGCAGAGGAGAGAAGCAATTTAAATTTCAATGCAGGTATGCCCTGATGGACAAAACAAATATTCTTATATGAATATGCATGAAGTTGCTTCCAAAACACACACAGGAAGTAAACAGTAATGATAATGTTTAAAAGACCATGGCTTATTTTTCTAAATTCAAGTGGAAAAAGTTGGGTCTCTTTTTTATTTTAAAAAAATAGTTTTAAGCCTAGGGCACCCATTCATTATGAAATGTTATAAATATAAAGCATCCCCTTCTGACAGCATTTGGATTACCTCCTCTGTTCCTATCAACTCTTATTTGTAGCCAGAATGTCTATTATTTTAAATTTATTTCCATTGCAAGTGTATATTTTGTGAATCAAAGCCATCACTGAGGATTTCTGAATGTATCAAGTATTGTATGAAGGAAAAATGATGACCATATATGGCTATTTAGTTTTATCCTAACATTAAAAGAAACAATACTTCACCTTGTCTTTTACAAAGAAATGTTTAGATTATCTTTAAAAACTTATGTGTTATGCAACTGATTGAGAACATAAGAGTCAGTTTTCAAATTTATGAATATGAACTTACAGGTCACTTCCAACTTGGCAGAAAGGAAAAAAAAGATCACATGGTGTAATCTCACAATAAAACATAAATCTATTCTGTATCCCATTGAGAACTTTGAAGTCCAATAATAGACATTGCCATCAAGTTGTTTACTTTTTCTTTTCTAAACTGATCTTCAGCAAAATGGTATAATTAATTCAGCATTCTTTTTTCCAGAACCTACAGTATTGCTTAAAAATACCTTAAATGGTAAATAGCTTGTTCAATCCTGATATGCATCAATTAATGCAAATTGGAGTCATGGACCAAATCTTAGCAGGCTGAAAACAAGGTATATTTTCCATTGTTTCTTCCCAATGATCCTGTAATAAATCTCACGTTTTACTTCTCCATGACCTAATCAACATAGCATTTGTAATCCTGTGAAGCCCTTAGGTTCACGGCATGTTTCACCACATCTATTTCATTATTACTATCACTATTATAGTTTCATGATGAGAAAAAAAGTTACCATGATATATAAGTATTTCAATTGTGTTATTTCTTCAAATGAATATTCAAGGAACAGCCTACTAGAATGGCTTTACCCACTTTATTAAAACTCATCTACAATGGCTGACAGATTCTTTCATTTTATATGTTGTGTGGCAGATGAAATCTGCAGCTCAAAGTGTTGGAGATCTTCAAGTTCATTATGGATATGCTAAAATCGACTCAACCCAAATGCTGTAATGTTGATTATTTTTGTTATGAATACAAAATAATACTGCCTAGTATGAAGACACTGGCATGACTTTAAAAAATTATTCATTAGTGGCTCTTTGAAAGACAGATTTAACTACATTCATGAATATACTGTATATGTACTCAGAATAAATTCCACTGTGGTCAGCTAGCTGTTTCCAGGCCTGCTCAATTGACAGAAGTGTAATAATGAGATATTTCAAAATCACTTTTATTTAATTTGGATATTTTATCTTTTAAAAAAGTC